>NW_015387261.1:50285-78146 GCF_001527695.2 Protobothrops mucrosquamatus | reverse complement strand
TGGAATGAACTGCCCCCAGAGATCAGGGTCATCCCTGATCTCCCTTCCTTCCGCCGCGCCCTTAAGACTTGGTTATTTCAGCTTGCAGGACTGGCCTAGGGTAATTTTTAGAGGGGTTTTAATTATATTTTAATTGGACAATGTTCAAATATTTCTTTTAATTAATTTTAAATTTGTAATTGTTATTTATGTATTTTAAATTGATTGTCAGCCGCCCTGAGTCTGCGAGGAGAAGGGCGGGATATAAATCCAAATATAATAATAATAATAATAATAATAATAATAATAATAATAATAATAATAATAATAATAATAATAATAATAATAATAATAATAATAATACAATTTAGTTTAGCTAAAAGAATTTGTGATTAAAGTTTTTCTGAGTCCTCCCCTCCCCTTCTATATTTTAATAGATTAGCTTTTCCCAACCTGTTTTCCTCCTGTTAAATTCAACACAAATTACCTTTGGAAGAGCTACATATATTTTAATTTCTGTAACAGCTATACAGTGTACCCCATGGCTTCAGTGTTGATCTTCTGCTGAGTGTATATAAATATAATTATAATTTATTTTTATTTACAAACCCAAATCAAGCTGTCCCTATAATTACAATGCATTCCATTCCTGCTCACTTCTGGGGAATGAGGACACAGGACTGGTAAGTATAGAGACGTTGGAGACAAGGTCAGAATCCCTTGCATGTTTAAAAACCCACCCAGATTTACTCCCCAAATGTGAAGTGGGTCTTAATGATTAAATGGTTGGACAGGAAATGAAGAGACCCAGTGTTGAGTCTGCCCTCAGGGGTGGAAGCTCCACAGTTGGCTTTAAGCTAGTCTCTGTCTCTCAGACCAATCTACCTCACAGTGCTAGTCTTATGAGGAAAAGTTGAGGGGAAGAGTGCTGCTTTGAGGACATGGAAGAACAGTGGCATTTAAATCAAGCAAATGAGCTAAAGTGTCTTCTCAAGGAGAGAGGGCAGGGTGAAGCAGGAATGTATTTTCTACAATTATCCTATACCGTCATCTGAGGGTCTGTCATGCCTTCTGAAAGGCTAAGCTTTTTGAGACTAGCTGGCTTCCTTTCTCAAGGAAATGCCTTTGCTCAAGCAGAATGTGTCGTTCTCGTGTATCTTGGCACGTAGTGCAACCTGCTTTTTGGTTTAATGAGGTTACATGGCTGCCTGTCTTGCAAGAGCAACTCTAAGTGGCTAAGATAAAATGTTAAAAACTCATAACACAAAGTAAACAACGGAACAGAAAACATAATGGCTACCAAGAACAACATGTTGTTGTACTTAAGCCCAGTTGCTTGCTATCGCATGCTATCTTTTCTTCTTTCTGCCAATGTCTACCATTCAGACCAAACAGATTGAACTATTTATTGCCTCTGAATCTAAAATCCAATGGGCCGCCTTTTGACCTGCTGACATTAGACATTTCATATGTTCTACTTAAAATGGCCTTGAGTCTCTTCCCTTCTTTTAGCATGTCTTTCAGACAAACATGAAAGACACAAAAGTAGCTTTCAAACACTTAGGTTCTCCACATGTCTTAACTAGTTACGAAGAATGACCTTATAATGTCACTGCATTTTTTTCTGCCTTTTGGTGTCACTTAAGTGTCATTTAATCCTCTATTCATTAATGTTCCTTAGAAAATATACATTTGGGAGTGACCTGTTTGCATTTTAATCCCCCTTCCTGTATGGAATGCTTCATTATTAAAATATATTGCTCTGTTACTTAATCACTATACTGTACTGCTGTGTTGTAATTTTTTTCTGGTCAATTTCATCAGTACTGGTTTTCTTCAGCTTCTTGTTCTCCACCCAAAGAAATAGACAAGCTTTAAGGAAATCCTGGTCAATTTCATGAGGTTGTTTGCACCTTTCAGGAAGCATATATATTATGCTCTAATGTTGACACAAATAATACTCCTTTTTTTAAAAAAAATAATGAAGTTCTATCAGTTGGATAACAGAATCCAATGGATATTGGATCAGACAGACAGGAGAATTAACAGAATGTCAGCATGCCAGATAATCACAGCTACATCATTATGAAATTGCATCACAGTCTAGTAATGAATCAACATCACCCTAACTTGAGGTGAGTAGCATTGCAAACAAGTAAAATACAGTGTGTGAACAATATTTGGAAAAGAGGGATTTAAGTCTTTTTGTAGCAGAGATTGCAGACTACCTAAGCCGCAATGTGCTTATTCCCCTGGCATATACTTAGTTGGTAGGTAAAACCAGATAACACAGTTTATCATAGAAAGGTACAAACTGTTAATTCTTGACGTCTGATGTAATGAACTGAGCTACAACCAGATATGCTAAAGCAAATGTTTGCACCTCTCCTGTAAATCATTCAGATGTGCTTCTTTCATGAGTTTTCTTCACAAGTGCTATTTTTTTTCTCAGACAGCTCCAGCACTGTCCCCAATTAAAGGTTATCCTGTTTTTTTCATGCAAGTGCGGCTAAACAATTATACATCCATGCTGTCTTCCAAAATAAATAGCAGAATACCAATTGTGCGATATAATTTGTTTTTAAAGCCACATTGTATCAGACAAAATTGAATTGTTGAGAAAATAAATTTTTTAAATAAAGTCTTTTAAAAGAAACAAATTACCCATCATGACTAAAAATATAAATTGCTTAATGATAAGAGTGGCGCACACCTCTCAAAACAATACTAATATGAATCTGGGTTTGGTTTGGTTTTGCCTATCCAGAAACAAAGTATTTATATTATTGCAGATTAATTTCAACTTCATCTGTAAACTCATTAGATGTCATTAACTACCTGAGATATCTCGGGGCAGTATGCTGCAGTTTGATGGGTCGATAAATAGAATGAAAATAATCAATTCTTCATCTTCTGCCTTAACTTCTTGAATAAAAGATTTGATAGACAGAGGCCTGGAGTGATATAAACATTACACCACGTTTTACAAAAATAAAGTTGATTTCAAATTCTGAACCACATTTGAATGTTCAAACTTTGATCAGAATTTTGTAAAGTTATTTCTATAGCTCAGTTACAGTTCCTGCAAACATGTTTTGTGCTTCTTTTGACTTAGTAGCTCCTGTTCCAAGCAAAGAAAACCATGTCTTCCAAACCATGTCTTCTTTTGACTTAGTAGCTCCTGTTCCAAGACAAGAAAACCATGTCTTCTGTTCTGCTACTATTAGAGCTTCCTGTTGTGGACACAGAAATTGATGGAAACAAAGGTGCATTCAATTTTTACTTGGTGATCTTTTTTTCTTTCTTTCTCATCTTCCCATGACTTTATTCTTTTATTTTCATATGCTGTGACATAGATGTGAAGTGTACATACTTCTTTTCTTAATTGCCTCTATTTAAAGGCAGGATTTGTTGGCCGGGGCAGCTAACTGAATAATGTTCTCATCACGCTGTTGTCTTAGCCAACTCAGCAAATCTGTGTTCTTCTTCTTCTAAGCGTGGGTCACTCCAGTTCACATTGCAGTATCTAGAGAGACTGAGTAGTGGCCACACCTGGAGCAAAGGACAAGCCTGAACTTGCTAGTGACATAATACTTTCTGGGACCTATTTTATGACTTCCTTCGGGTCATTCTCACTCCCTTTCATCTTTCCTTTCTATGCATCCTTGCCAATACGGAAATCACTGGGATATATTTTACCAGGTTAAACCACTGATATCAGCAGCAACCAAAATCCAACATACAGCATTTTTCATGACTACACCACAGGTACATAGCTCCATCATGACCATGTCTTCCTGCTTGGTCAAGTACAGTGTAACCTCCATAACTTCTTGGCTCTGCATAGACCATGTCCTTTGATTCTGACTTTTGATTCTGAACTGAGATTGTAT
Source organism: Protobothrops mucrosquamatus (assembly GCF_001527695.2). NCBI lineage: Eukaryota > Metazoa > Chordata > Lepidosauria > Squamata > Viperidae > Protobothrops > Protobothrops mucrosquamatus. Next base: position 74,274 of record NW_015387261.1, on the reverse strand, counting down.
CCCTTAAAATAAATATAATTATTTATAATAACTCCTCTAGTACAATATTTGCACTGCCTTGCTAGATATCTTTTATCTGGATCATAATATTACTCCTTTCAGTTAGTCTTATACCTCTTCAGGCACATCTTGAGTCCAGTCCATTTCCTCTACTCACTTAAGAACCTACTATATTCAAAATATTGGCTTGTATGTTTTTTTGGTAACTCAAACGCCTAGATTACAGAGGCAACACTTTTTCCTTTTGGGAACCAGGTGTTTCAAAGTCTGTGACTCAGGCAGTAAATGTTCTGCATGCTTAAAACAACAGATTTATCAGTGCAGAATAATCTTCATTTATGTGACTCCTTCAGAATACTGCTACTCTTAGTAAGAAAGCAAAGAAGAAATCAGGGCAGAATACAGAATTTCATCCTAAACTATGAGGACTTTGAACTTAGATGCAAAACAGTTAGTATGAAAAATATTGTGTTATCATGGATTCAACATAAACAATCTCATTAAAAACTAAGTAAAGGAGAATGCATGCTTCCCAAGATGACAGAAAAAGCATAATGATTTCCTCCATAATCAAATCTCTTTTGTCTAATTTACCTTAAATGCCAGTGTGGGAACCTGCTTGGTTGATGTTGACTCATGCCGGCGCGTATAATACAGTGGTTAGCAAAAATCCTTATTCAGATCAGCCTTGGTCATGAACTTGTAAACTCAGCTTTCCCCATCCTGGTGTCTCCAGAGGTATTTGACTACAAATCCCAGCTCTAGTGGTTAGAAGTTGTGGCTAAACAGATCTGGAGGATGTTGGATTTCAGAAAGCTGTGTTAGGCAAAGTACCTTTTCTCACCTTTAGCTCTCTATCTGCAGCCTGAAAAAAATAATATCGATTTATGTTACAAATTTAAAGATAGTGACAAACTTGAAAAAGCTGGTCGTGCCTTTACTTGATCATGGTAACTTTAAATTTGTACAATACCAGCTCCTAAATGTATATTTATTGTACTCCTCCTTAAGTGTATGAGAGCTAGCTTAAATCAGGAGCAAGATAGCATTTGGCAGTTGTGGGCTTCATTTAAAATATTTTTAATCCACCAAAACATTCAGAAAGTGAGTTTTTGTTGGTATGGCATCACCTGGGATATATTTTTATCCCTAGTTAATTCTTCATTCCATGTTTGAAGAATTAGAGATACATTAAGCACATAGAGGTTTAATAAATTTATTTTATAGTATATTTTATTAGGAAAAGACTCGCATTCTGACATTTAGGATTAATATGTTTCCTGTAAAACTGAATCTCTGGAAGGAAAACATTTTGCAAAAAGGATTAGTTATACCTTTCTGCCCTGAAGATCAAAGTACCTTCTAGAATGTATAACGTTGTTGTTCTTAGTTGCGAAGTCGTGTCCGACCCATCGTGACCCCATGGACAACGTTCCTCCAGGACTTCCTGTCTTCTACCATCTTCTGGAGTCCATTTAAGCTCACGCCTACTGCTTCAGTGACTCCATCCAGCCACCTCATTCTCTGTCGTCCCCTTCTTCTATTGCCCTCAATCTTTCCCAGCATGAGGCTCTTCTCCAGTGAGTCCTTCCTTCTCATTAGGTGGCCAAAGTATTTGAGTTTCAACTTCAGGATCTGGCCTTCTAAAGAGCAGTTAGGGTTGATCTCATCTAGGACTGACTGGTTTGATCGCCTTGCAGTCCAAGGGACTTGTAGGAGTCTTCTCCAGCACCATAGTTCAAAGGCCTCAATTCTTTTGCGCTCAGCCTTAGTAATAACATTACTTCCAATTTATGTTAGAATTGTGGACAAAATATTATTTTATCATGCCTAGAGGGCTTGTAAAAAAAGCCAGAGATTTGGGGGTTCAAATACATATAATGATGCAAAGAATTTTTAAAATCAACATTTCACTGAAACCAGAACTTTTCTTGCTGGTATTGATGGACAGTCAATTAGAAAAGAGCCACGGAAGATGATCTTTATATACGAATACTGCAAGACTATTATAAATGCAGAAATGGAAAGATTCTGAAATACCCACAATGGAGAAATAGTGCCAGATCTAGCAGAGATGGCAAAATTAACTTGTTTGATTAGAGAAAGACCAACAATTTATCAGTGACTGGAAATCCCTTATCGACTTCTTACTGAAAACAGGAAAATGAACTAGTGATTTACTGTATGGATCTGAAGATTAGAAATGGTAGTTTATGGAAACAAGAAAAGTATGGTGCACTTTTAGAGGGTGTAAAATAGAAATTCATTTACAACCACTGTCAAAAAAATTGGAAGTCACTTCCTTATAATCTCCCTGCCCCCTTTTCTCCTTTTTTCTATTTTCTCTCTTGTTTGCTATTCTTATTTTCTTTTCTAATCTTGGTATTGTTTCTATCCTATTAAAAAAATTTCAATAAAACTATTTTTTTAGAAAAAAAAAGAAAGAGCAAAGTAGCTGTGTCAACTTCTGTCAGATTTGTTCTGAGAAATTTGTTGCCTTTTGGGGATTACATTCAGAATGTGATGGAAAAGTTCCCAAGAGTCTAAGGCCATGACATTTCTCTCTTCTCCTCATCCATTTGGAAGAAAGGAAAGGATACAGCCAGACACAGTTGTGGATGCCACTTCCGGTTGTATTTTTGCAGTTTTCCTTAAGCATGCAGCCCAGGGAGAGATAGAAGAATACTGGAAGCAAACGACTGGCTATATAGACTAAATCAGGGGTAGTCAACCTTGGCTCTTTTATGACTCGTGGACTTCAACTCCCAGAATTCCTGAGCCAGCTGGACTAAATGATTTTTATACTTCAACCTTGGGATGTAAGGGTGTCCTAGTAAGAAGCCTTCTGTCCCTCAGAAAAGCTGAGAAGAATTTGTCACCTTGCAAAGTTGATCTAGAGGGTTTTTAAACTGACCCCTGTAAGGAAGGGAGAAGAGATCCTCCCCCCAAGAGTGAGACGCTATGCACTAGGAACAGGACTGGGACTGAAACGCAGGTTATGGAGGCACCCAATAACGAACATCTAAACACAAGATGGAAGACGATTGTATGACCAAAGGTTTTCATTGTCCTGTGCAAATGCACAGAGTATGGGGAACTAATAGGAAGAATTAGAAATGTCATTGCAGGAAGGCAAATTATTATTTTTATATATTTTATTTTATTTATTAAATTTCGATGCTGCCCATCCCCCCTACACGACGACTCTGGGCGGCTTAGAAATTACAAATGGAAATTAGTAGGCATTATTTAAATCTGGTAGGATGAAATTCATGAGTTGTATGCAAGAACTGAAAAGTATTGCATATTCAAAATCTAAACAACAATATTTGTTTTATTAAATTTGTTGTGACTGTCCACTCCAGCAGACTCTGGATGGCTCACAAAATCCAAATACACATAAAAACATAAAAAACAGAACATTTCAGCATGAACTAAAGCAGCTGTAACAATAAAAACATCTTCTATGATTTTCTCCTATTATTGGCTTTTTCACTTAACACAAAACAATGTTTTGTTTTAGCCCCAAAGCCACAATTGGTTAGGTTTGCATAGCACACTAACTCACATTACAGTTAATAATGGCTGGACTTATGCAAAGCAGATTTTCCCAAGCTAGCGCTGTCCAGCTACTTTGGACTCCAATGTCCATAATATTCATTTACCATGGCCCATTGACAAAGAAGGCTGATCAGTAAATGATGGGCATCTATGGAGAGAGTGTGTCTAATAATAATAATGATGATGATGATAATGATGATGATGATGATGATGATGATGATGATGATGATAAAGTTGGAAGGGACCTTGGAAGTCATCTAGTCCAACCCCCTGCTCAGGCAGGAAACCCTATACCATTTGGACAAATGGCTGTCCAGTCTCTTCTTAAAAACTTCCAGTGTTGGAGCATTTACCACTTCTGGAGGCAGGTTGTTCCGCTGGTTAATTGTTCTAACTGTCAGGAAGTTTCTCCTTAGTTCTAGGTTGCTTCTCTCCTTGATTAGTTTCCATCCGTTGCTTCTCGTCCTGCCTTCAGGTGCTTTGGAAAATAGCTTGACTCCCTCTTCTTTGTGGCAGCCCCTGAGATATTGGAACACTGCTATCATGTCCCCCCTCGTCCTTCTCTTCATTAAAATAGACACACCCAATTCCAGCAACCGTTCCTCATATGTTTTAGCCTCCAGTCCCCTAATCATCTTTGTTGCTCTTCTCTGTACTCTTTCTAGAGTCTCAACATCTTTTTTACATCGTGGTGACCCTTTTCAATCCATAAACTACAAATAAACTGTGTTTCCATCAAACCTCCACTTTCCACATGGGTTTTGCAACTTTATTAGCACTTTTGAAAATAAAATACATTTATGGAATAATTCAGAAGGACCACTTTCATCCTTTTAAAAGCAAACTGTTCAACATATGAAGACAGTAAGGGGATAAGCAGACAATTAAGTGAATTAGACAAATTGCTAATACATGATACTGACATACAGGGTTGTACCAATTCATAGATGTCATGGGGATTAATGACTATTGGCCTTGATGTTAGTAGGGCTAATTCTGAAGGTCGTCTATGAGAGATTAAGGGGTTTCTTTGTGCAGTTGTGAGAACAGACTGCTAGACTAAATAGGCAGGACTCTGATCCAGCAGGGCACAACGTATGTTCTTATTCGTCCATTTTTAAGAGAAACAAGGTCTGAGCAGGCAACATAACAGAATAATAGAACAATTTTTACTAGGAAAACTGAATTAATCTCATTTACAAAGGGTCAAGGAATATTGTAGTATGACATGCAAATGCATGAACTGCCTTGGCTACTATGAGTTTTATGTATAAGCCACCCAGAATCAGATATTTGAGATGGGTAACTATATAAATCTATTAAAGAAATGTTAAAAAGTGATGGGGTCGATGAAAATGAATTCAATCCACAACTGTTTGTACCACAAGGATTTGGTTTAGTCTTTGAGGTGCTGCAATTCTTTAGTAACTTTTAACTTAAGGAACCACAGCCCACTAGTGACACTCTGTGGCCTGTTTGAACATTTGAACCTCTACTTCTTTGTACAGACTGACAGTAACATTGCCTCATCCTTAGTAACACTTGGAGAATTTGACCTGTTTAGGGCAACTCAGCTCTTGACAACCTGGGACTGGTCATTGGGTCAAACAGCACTTTTTTAGCCTTGATTTCTGTACTGTTTCCAAGCGGAATTCACACAGTCCTGAAACAAAGCAATATAAATTATTGCAGTATACTTTTTCTTCCTCAGAGGAGTGCTCTTGTTCAGGATTTCACCATTTCACTGAAACAAAAAAATTCAATGTTTCTCTACTACTAAAGTTCCCTCTCACTGTCCACACCCTTGCTTTTTTTCAAGTGTTATTCAACATTTCACTCCTGCTGACTTATTTGGTCCTCAGTGGAGTGTTTGGAGGACATTGTGTTTATTGTCCCATTAAAGATAGAATGCTGTAAATTAGGCCAGAAATTCTACAAAGGAATGATTGACTCCATCATCTGCACCTCTAGAACTGTCTGGTTTGGCACTGCAACCCAACAAGACAGACACAGACTTCAACGGATAGTTAGAACTGCAGAAAAAACAATTGCTACCAGCGTGCCTTCCACTGAGGACCTGTATACTGCATGAGCAAGAAAGAGCTGTGAAAATATCTACAGACCCCTCACATCCTGGACATAAACTGTTTCAACTTCTCCCACAAGATGACGCTATAGGGCATTGCACACCAGAATGACTACACACAAGGACAGTTTCCCCCCCCCCCACCGTCACTCTGCCTAACAACTAATTCCTACAACACTGTCAAACTGTCAAGCTGTATTACTATTATTCTCATCTTTCCTATTACGTATCCTTACCTTCTTATGACTGTAACTTTGTTGCTTGTATCTTACAATTTATATTGTTTAGTAGCCTAGTATGATTTATGTTGTTTGCTTAGCTAGTATTCTATGACTATCACTAAGTGTTGCATCTTATGATTTATGATGAAGTGTTGTATTTTACAATTTATGATGAATGTATTTTTATGTTGTTTATGATCATGATTTATCACTATTACTTGTATGTACACTGTCTGAGAGCTGATGCACTGGAGACAAATTCCTTGTTTGTCCAACCACACTTGACCAATAAAGAATTCTGATAAAGAATTCTGATTAAATTTGCTTTTTTGAATGCTCTGGTTTCAACTTCTGTGGACCTGAGCGGGGGGGGGGGGCGCTGGAGTCCCTCAAGCATACTAATATTTTCCTTTTATTTCTCCATAGTTTGTGTCAGTTCCCATTGTTTCAGAACTCTACAAGTTTGTATTAGGCAGAATCTGCAATCCTATTCAAATTCAACTTTATACTAGTTGAGTAAACTACAGTTCTACAGTCTTTTTTTGGTAGTTTTTCAAAGATATCTGATTGGCCATTGCAACAATAGAAGAATAGACCAAATACAACTTTTGTTCTAATCAGCCAGGTTCTTATTATCACAATAAGCTATATTAAATGGTGCTTACTTCTCAGTAGACCCAAATAAGATTGCACTGTGACTTACATGTTTATAATACAACATCAAGGCCCTAAAACCATGGTGAATTCCTCAAAAAGAATGATAGTGGAAAAATATTAAAGGATGTTTATGATGGAAGTAAAATGAGTCAGTTTTTTACCCACTGGTCACTGATTAATATAATTTGCATTATAATTATCTATGGACAGCCATTTCATTAATAGTGAATGCTTTCTGCTTCTTATGCTCCTAATTCCAAACTAGTCCAACCAGCTGAAATCACATGTGCCCTTCCCTTCTTCAGTATTTTGTCCCAATGTACAGGAAATGCTCTCCAACCCACAGTTTCTCAAGCCTAATTTCAACCTATTGATGTTGATATGCCATTGTACCATAGAGTTACTAAAGGTTTGTTTCTTGAATTATGAAAAATCTGGGGCATCTTCTTTTCTCTGAACACAGGGATATCAGCAAGATCCTAAGCCTTTCCCAAGCTGGCAAGGAATATCCTGGGACTGGGGAAAAAAATTGACCAGGCAAGCAAGTTGTAAAGAAAATATTTTATTAAAAATTTCACTGTCAGAGAGGAAATTGAGAATTTGAGGGCTCAGAAAGCAATGAAGAGGTACAGAAAAGGTGGCGTTGACAACTGTATCAACATGGAATAATCAGGCCAACTGCAAAGCACAATGAGTAATCTCTTGTCTCCTCCCTGTAAGGCACAATGACCAGGTCTGTCATTTCCTTCCCCACCCCAATTTGCAATTTCTCACAGATGCTCAGCCAGTTCCGTACTTGAGGTGGTTTGGCCCTTGGAGCAATAAACAGCTGCCTTCTCTTCAGATAATTCCCTAATAATTATTTCTCCTGTTCGTTTTGCTGATGACGCTTCAGCTCAGCCAGCAGAGATTTACATCCAAGCAAAGAATCCTTATATACAGTACAACAATAAAACAAAATCTCATAATATCTACCCAAAAAAAAGAATAAACAAAATAATTATCTCCTCATTCATATCACAGAGTATGTCCAAAAGTTATGTACAACTTCATACAGAATGGATAGGAGTATATACTCACTGGCTTCACAGGCTAACCTTCTGTGCTATATAGACAGAGAGGAAGATGATTCAAATTCAAAAGCAAGATTTGGATTTAAAACTAATATTCAGCTTTGCTATTGGATTCTCAAGAGGGTCAGGCAAGAGCTGGGCAATCCACTATAATACAAGCCAACTACAGGTCAATCTATCATGTATTGCACCGCTGTGAAATACTTCCTCCCCTTTAGCTCCTGGGAAGATTCAGTGCCCTCAGAAATGTTCGAAGTCACATGTAAACTTGCCAGAATGATGGGAGTGATCCACCTAATGACCCCAAAGCATAAGCCCTTATTGCAGTGTTTCTCAACCTTGACAATTTTAAGGCATGTGGACTTCAACTCCCAGAATTCCACAGCCAGCAATGCTGGCTGTGGAATTCTGGGAGTTGAAGTCCACATGCCTTAAAATTGTCAAGGTTGAGAAACACTGCCTTATTGAAACAGCCTTCCTTCCACACATAAGCAAACACGTACAATTCAGGGGGAGTTTTCTTAGAGACGTGCATCCTCAAATGAGCAGAAATTGAGGTGAAGCCTGATTTAACTATTTTTTGAGGAAGTTTTTGAAGAGAGATGGAGAATTTATTTCAGGCATCTCTATCCATAAAATGAACTCAGAACTCAGGCATAACTGTAAATTATCAGATGCCATAAAATGTAAGACATCAATTTTCAAACTGGGGTGTAGGTCACAGTAGGAATAGGAAAGGGATAAAAATAGCTTACATCAACAAACAGGAAGGTCAATGAAAACATCACAGGCATCAACCTATATGTTTCATATAACCCTATTTGTGGAAAATTGGGACAAACCTATATTCTATCTTTATAAAGTGTGGGCAACACCTGCTTTCTCTATATTTAAGTATGGCTGTGCAAGAAGCAGAGTCTGCCAACTTTCACGCCTCTCCTTTTGTCCAAGGATCTTGTGAAAATTAGCTCTGAAGAAAAGCTAATTTTGAAAATGTCCCTATGTAATTACATTATTTAACTACTTAAAGAGATTGTATAGTTGGAGGCAAATTATAAAATGAGGAATGACCTCTTTTTCTGTCACAATTTGATTCTAAAAATAAATAGATATGAAGAACTCAAAACAGTATTGTAACATTAAACTAGAAATGATAACTAGAAGGTAGGAACAGAGGGGAAATCCAGAAGGGAAAGGCAGAGCCAGATTTTCAGTCATGACCTAATTTCTATTTCCTCTTACATGCATTCAGATCAAATCACAATTTGCCTGTTTTCCATTTAGCATTAATCTAGGTATTTGGCATAGATGAGATGAGCTCAGGCCTCAGCATAGACATTAACAGATTTGTGAAAAGGACACCACTTCTACTTAATTAGTCCATCAAAATATTTCATCAAAATGCAAGTTTAAAAACTGTATCACTTTATGTACCAGTTAAAACACAGGGAGAGTGGCTTTAAGGCAGCATTAGGTTTTAAACAGAAAGAAATTGGAAGAAGTAAGGAATGTTCTATGTGTTTCTGTCTGTCTGTCTGTCTGTCTGTCTGTCTGTCTGTCTCTCTCTCTCTCTCTCTCTCTCTCTCTCTCTCACACACACACACACACACAAAGACAAAGAAATGTAGGGTTCAGTGGGTTTGTGGGAAGAAGAATCCCATTCACTATGGCTCCTTCAATAGATATAGCAAGTCCTTACACTTAAAATAACCTTCATTATAGAACTCAGGGAAACATGAACTCAAAAAAAGTCAATGTATTGTCAGAGGAGGCTAATCTTCTGATCACTCCTTGCCCTTAGAAACTATCACGGGATCAGGGCAGGTAGAGTTTGTAAGCAGCTAATGGATAGTCTAAGGAAACATGGAAAAAGGAAGGAAAAATCCTTCAATAGATCCTCTCCCCCACACACACAAGCATTAGGAGCACTGTCCTTCCCAGAAATGGAGGATAATTTTACAGAATCAGATGGGCTTTGTGGTGCTGTTGTATACCAGGTGTTCTGTGTCTTCAGCAGTTGATAAGACAGAAGAAAGAGTGGAATTAGCCACAGTAGGGGGCTGACGACGTCTTCGGTAAGTTTTTCGATTCTTTAGGAAGAAGTAACCAAGGACTACCAACACTATCATGATGCAGACACCAAGGAGCACAGCAATGGCCACTTCAAAAGCACCTATGAGAGGTGGAGCAGGAGTGGGAGATGGAGAGAGAAATCATGATTATACTGAAATTGTCGGAATGCTTTCTTATGCAAAAAATTCAAGACACATTTTTGCTTTACGAAGGCTCCCAATCCATTCAGAAACAAAGGAAACACTTATGTTTCTAGGACTCTTCCTTATAAGATGATAGTACAGGATCAGCCTAAATCCAACTCTAGGTCACCTTAAAGAAAACTATAATTATAATGTAACATTCTCAGATATGCATACCTGCTGACGTGATTTTGACGAACAAACCGGGAGTGGAAATGCTAGTCTTAATTCAGGTTCTAAACGTTGCTGCACTTTAGTATCAAAATTATACCAATTATACCACAAAAACAAAACAAAAAAAAATGCTCTGGTGGCAGGGAAAGTTATTAGAATTCTTAAGCCAGTATTTTTTGTGGGAGCAAAAGTGCAAGTTTTGTAACATCTTATTTTCCCATTTTCTATGGTTTTTGTTCTTTTTGTGGTATATACTTTGTTATCAATAAAATAAATCATTTTATTTAGAAGTACGTCATACTTCTTTCCACCACCCAAAAATGTAAGGCAAGTTGCTGTTAAGAATAAAGATCGTAACAAGCAGAAGAAAAGGGACTCAAGAGTTATTTTGAATGTCATTACATACTTAAACTGGCTTGTTGATATTCGTATCCTCTCCATCTCTCCCCAATCATATCTTCCTCTGTATTAAAAGAAAATACAGGATTATGTAACAATGTTCAGAATAATGGAAACAACAATGTACTGATAATATTAAGTTACTAGCAGTTACTTAATAGTTAAGTTACTATTACATAACCATCCCCAGGAGGGCAGGACGGGAGCCAAGGATGCCATTATGCCCAGATATGGTTATTTATTAGTTATTTTATTAATTTATTTGTATCCCGCCTTTATTATTCTTACAGGTAACTCAAGGTGGCGAACACATCCAACACACTTTCTCCTCCTATTTTCCCCACAACCACCACCCTGTGAGGTGTGCTGGGCTGTGTGTGTGTGTGTGTGTGTGTGTGTGTGTGTGTGTGTGTGTGTGTGTGTGAGACTGGCCAAGGTCACCCAGCTGGCTTTCATGGCTAAGGCGGGACTTCAACTCACAGTCTCCAGCTTCCCTTCACCACTACACCAAACTGGTTCTCATAATAATCAAATTTATATAGCCACTTATTTCCTTCCAATGTTATTCTGGACAGCAGACAACAATAAATTAAAAACAGCCAATATAAAATCGATAAATTCTAAATGGTCACAGTAATAAATATCATAAAAACAAAAATAATAATCCTGGGTAGATAAAAATGGCATCCTCAGCAGTCGAGCCAACAGGACAGATCTCTCGTCCCTTGAAAGCCCCATGCCTGACAGGATCACCAGGTCTTGAGGGCTTTAGAGAAAGTCAAAATGGAGACATCATTTCTCCTGATGTCTTACTAGGCTCCTGGCCCACTTGACTTTAATTTTTTTTATTAATGTAATTAAATAAAAACTAGCAAGCTGCAAAATAAAGCACCAGCCTCTAGCAACAATACTACTGAGTGCTGCAGAGCAGGGCTTTTCAACCAGTGGTATGGGTACCACCTGTGGTACATTGGCACCTGGCAGGTGGTACACGACCATCCTAGAAAAGTGGTAGTGGGGGAGGGGAATGAGCTGAACCGGTGGCAGCACCGCACAAGCCTGAGTGAGAGATGGCTGGAGCTGCAGGGCTGTCAGGGCTCAGTGGAAGCACCAGGATCAGCACCAGGCTCCAGCTGGAGCTCTGCGCTGATCCTGGTGCTTCTGCTGAGCCCAGAAGAAGCGCCGATCAGCTGGAATGTTGCAGCATCTCCAGGGTCTTATGATTTACATTCAGATGCTTGGCAACTGATTCATATTTATGATGGTCACAGTGTCCCAGGGTCATGTGAAGTGACCAAAACCTGCTGCAACCACCCAGCAGACAGGGGGAATAAAAACCAAACACCTCCCCCCACCCCTGCTGCCAATTCTCAACAGAAATGCTCACAACAATGAAAACCTCAGACAGGAGGAAGAGCACTGCCGAGCGGGCAGGCAGGTGTCTTGCTCGGCTGTGGCTTGGGGGGCACTTTTTTCAGTGTTATTGTAACTTCGAACAGTCACTAAGCGAACTGTTGTAAGTCGAGGACTATCTGTACTTCATCACTTTTTTCCTTTTTTTGGGGGGGGGGTCAAGTTTTTGACACCTTGCTAGGCAACTGGTGGTACTCGGATGTTGCCATATCCTAAAAGTGGTACAATGGGTGAAAAGATTGAAAAGCCCTGCTGTAGAGGTCCCACTACAATGATTTAAAAAAAAAAATCTTTAAGGTTTTCTTCTTACTTGTGACACCTCTACATAATTTCATACATGTTTCTTCCTGCTCAAAATTATTTTTGTTGCCTTCACAGCCTCCATAGGTGAAGCGACCACACTTCTCAGTCAAAGGGTTGTAGTACCAGCGAAGTAGACTTCCTTCACACGGTCCAGTATCTGGCATATCCAAACAATAAGCTACCAGAAAGGAACAAGGAATATTGTTAGCTATTAATTAATTGTATTCTACTGACCTATCATGATTAAACATTTGATAAAGCCATTACCACTCAGAGAATTGGTCTACCGCCTATGTAGCACAGCTAGCTTTTTTTTAAAAAACTTAAAATGTATTACAGGTAGGCCTATGACCTATAACCAGTTGTTCAGCAACTGGCTTCAAAGTTACAATGGTGCTAAACAAATGAGAGCTAGGACCGGTTCTTGGGAGTTCTGGTTGTCCCAGTCAAGTGACTGAGATTTGGGTGCCTGACAACAGGTTTACACTTTTGACTGGTTGCTTTTGACCTTGCAATCATACAAACATCATCTGTAACCTTCTCTGCCGGCTTCCCCAGAAAGTCAATGGGAAAGTTGGCAGGGTAGGTAGCAAGCTATTGGGGAAAGTCTCCCCCACTGGGCACCCTCCCCTAATCCCTCTGCCTTTGCACCATGCTGACCAATAGTGCACCCCTGGACACCCATTTTGACATGTCGCATCTGTCACGCACCCCCTTACACCCTCCCCGACCAATGCCTCTTGCACTCATCTATGCATCCTTCCAGACCCGGGTCTCTTGCACATCCTTGTACACCCTCTCCAAACTCCTGCACATACATTCAGACTCTCCCTCACCTAATACCAGCCCTTTGTCTGCTTCCACTGGCTCCCCCACTGACTTTGGTGGTAGTAAGACAGCAGAAAGTTCCCTTGCCTTAACAACGACCATGGGATTCAGTTAACAATGGCAACCAGGAATGCAGGAATCGCCGTTGTAAGCAATGTGGTTGCACTTTACAACGCACTGCTTAGCAACAGAAGTTCCAGTCCCAATTGCCATCATAAGTCAAGGACTATCTCTGTCGTGGCGAACCTATGGCACGCATGCCACAGGCAGTACACAGAGCCGTCTCTGGTGGCATGCGAGCCATTGCTGGGCCGAGCTGTTCCCTCCTCCTCTCTGCGCATGCGCAGCTCTCCGCACATGCGCAGTCTGGGAATAGGCGAGAGGCTATAAAAGGAACAACTTTTGGCGGAAGCAGGATTTGCTACAGACAGCGAGCGAGCGAGCACAAGTCGGAGTGGACAGCGAGCGAGCAAGTGAGCATGAGCCAACAGCTCGGTGGCCACGCCCACTCAGTGGCCACGCCCACTCGGCAATGCATAAGTGGGTTTTGGGTTGCAGTTTGGGCACTCGGTCTCTAAAAGGTTCGCCACCACTGGACTATCTGTACTAATTATAATAGAAGTAGTAATGATAATAAACATATTAAATTTATATGCCGCTTGACTCCTGGTGACTCTAAAATTTACAGTTTAGTGAAATACTTTACCTTGCACCATTGTTATAATGGTTATTTTTCTTTTGCAACTGTTAGCTAACCCTAACATTACAGGATGAAGGCCAATAGCAAACATTCAGGGAACATTCCATCTTTTTATACAACTTACCCAATATTTTAAAAATTATAATAACAATGTGTCAAACCCCTCCAATGTATTTGTCTGCATATTATTGCTTTATTATTGCTTTGCCTGTGTATTCCTTTCCAAGGTCTGTCATTCTGGTGGGAGTGGGGCTGCTTGCCTGGGAAATGTATTTGCCTGGCTCTGCTCTGTCCTCTCTGAAACATCCTCCCTTTGTGTGAAAGGAATGTGGCCTGAAAACATCTGCTTTATCTCCAGACAACGGAGCCTGGGACCATTGGGAAACAAAAACCAGAGAGACCTTTAGATGGGCGCTAAATCACCAGGCTCTCAAAACAGCCTGGCACCTGTGGATTGGCTGGATTTCAATCGGATGGTTGGACACTGGGGGGAGGAGTCCTGAATGGGCATTATGATGTAACCTTTTGCGCGCAAATTTTTCAGACTTTGCTTTGCTCTATTGCTATCACTAACTCTCAATAAAAGTTCCTTTTGAAACAATGCCCGTTTCAAGTGTTCTACTTTCTTGGGAGATCTAGTTGAGGCAAACCTTTACATAATGATTAACACTATTACAAAGTGACATGGTTTCATGCTTTCATTCACTGTGTTTATGTGACAAACACTGCACTCCCCTCTGGCAAGTATGATGAGCCCCAGACGGCCTTTGGGGCTTATGAACTAGAAAAGAGGCTAGGGAATGTCTCAGGGCTACCGAGTCATTTCCAGGTGCTAGATGGACATTTCTTCACGACTTCTCTAACACCAGAATTAACACTTGAGACTTCACACAGACTTTCTGAAGTCTTGGCCAGGACACATTCTGATTACAACTAACAGAGCCAACAACAACAACAACAACAATAAAGTTGGAAGGAACCTTGGAGGTCATCTAGTCCAATCCCCTGCTCAGGCAGGTAACCCTATACCATTTCGGACAAATGGCTGTCCAGTCTCTTCTTTAAAACTTCCAGTGTTGGAGCATTCACTGCTTCTGGAGGCAGGTTGTTCCACTGGTTAATTGTTCTAACTGTCAGGAAGTTTTCCTTAGTTCTAGGTTGCTTCTCTCCTTGATTAGTTTCCATCTGTTGCTTCTTGTCCTGCCTTCAGGTGCTTTGGAAAATAGCCTGACTCCCTCTTCTTTATGGCAGCCCCTGAGATATTGGAAAACTGCTATTATGTCCCCCCTTGTCCTTCTTTTCGTTAAACTAGACATACCCAATTCCAGCAACCGTTCCTTATATGTTTTAGCCTCCAATCCCCTAATCATCTTTGTTGCTCTTCTCTGTACTTTTTCTAGAGCAGACATGTCAAACTCGCAATGTCATGTGACGTCGCGTGATGTATCGGAGCTTTTTCCCCATTGCCGGCAATGGGGTGGGTGCGGTTTCCTCGTGACGCGTCCGGCCTGCGGGCTGGCAGTTTGACACCCCTGTTCTAGAGTATAAGCTAAACTAAAATGAGTATAAGCTTAACAGTAACCATGGATTGTTATTATGCTTTTGTAACAAGTTCTACTTACTGCAGCTTACACAAGACTGCCACAAGCAAATTTACTACATGCCCATGTTTATACTATATTTGACTTTACAGTTCCACCATTTTTTTTGTCTTTAATCAAGTGCTACTTAAAGCAGATCTGTGTTTATAGAAAGATGCTTTAAAACACTTGACTGTTGGAAATAGCCAACTGAGGATATTTGTTGATGTGACCATTTCCCAATAATAAAGTTATTCAAGATTATACTCAAATATGCCCAGAATAGTTAATTCTTTAACAGAATCCAGTTCAAATTCTACCTGAATGCAGACATCTACTTCAATTATATTTGGAAGAAGCAAGCATAGATTTTTTAAATGTGTTAAAATTTGTTTCAAGTGTAATCCTTCATGCATTTTATAATATACTTACTTCTGACAGTAATATTGATTTTCTGTAACTTATTGAATCCTTGAATATCTGAAAGAGACAAAGAGCAGAATGCAGAATGCTTACAGGCAGGCTTTTTATTTGAAAATGGAAATAATTCTTATGATGTATGTCATAAACTAAGTGACATATTTTAAAAACATTTTTGTCTTCTCATTTTTTTAAATTCCACTCTGCCTCTGTTTCTTAGTAAACCTTGTTTACTAATATGTTTTAATTTAGTGTTAAGTAGGCATAGTTAACACTAAAATTTAAAACAATATTAAACAATATTTGAGACCAATCAATCCAAGGACTATGTAAGAAAAGAGAAGTTTTGTGATAAAAATAAATGATGCCAATGTAAATATTCTCTTTTATTTTGCAGATCATTAATTTGCTACTTTTGTTTTGCATAATAAACAGATTAAGTTTTTCTTAGAACAGAAAGCTATGCATGACAGCGGGGTGCAATTATATGCACATTAAAAACAGCTGTTTAAATTCAAAATAAGCTATTCTGACCTCTTAGAACAGTGGTTCTCAACCTTTTTAATGCCGCAACCCCCAACAGGTCGTAAGTCGAGGACTAAACTGGTTGTAGGTCGAGGACTAAACCGGTCGTAAGTCGAGGACTACCCAACCGGTCGTACGTCGAGGACTTTCCCTGCCCGGGAGCGCCGCACATGCATGGTTCCGCCCCCTGCGCTGGCCGAGGCGTAGCTGGCAAGTGGCAGAGACGGAGCAGGCCGACCACCAGCTGGCCCAGCTCAAGGGAGGTAAGGCACCCGCCGGAAAAGGGGGAAAAAATGGCGGACAGCCTTGCTTGGTGACCCCCGTGAAATGGTCGATCGACCCCAAATGGGGTCGCGACCCATAGGTTGAGAACCGCTGTCTTAGGAAGTTCTCCAACCTTATCAGATTTGCTTTGAGCTAAAAACAATCCTATTTCAATCTCAGACCTGAGCCTTACTTACAGCTTCTCTTCAACCTAAAACATCTCAAGTGTTTGTGCGTTTGTGTACATATACATGTACACATATACACACATACATACACACACACACACACATACATACATGCAGGCTATAGAAACGTACTATGTACTAAAATTTCCTTTTTGAATTTCCCAAGAGCTTTCTCTATTATCTTCTCACAGGACAATCAAAAGACCAGATCAGACCAAAGGCCTATCCAACAACAGCCCAACTGCATTCTCACAATAGCCTTTAGATGCCCATCAAAAATTCAACGGAAAAATGTAAGTCGTATGTTTGGGGTATGCTTAAATTTAATTTGTGGTAGTGAACACAGTTGGACTCAGTGGCCTTCAATACCATCTCTATTTTTATTAATCTCAGACAGTTCAAGGATGACCAACTTACACGAATCACAAAATTTCTCATCTGACCCATCTCGACAATCTGGAGTTTCGTCACATTCTAGAACTTTGTCAATGCAGCAGCCATCTTCACATTTGAAATAGAAGGGCAGGCAATCTCCATTGCACACTGTATGAGAAACATAGGTTAGTTCTCAAGGGCTCTCAGCAAAGATGGTTTATCTTTGTGACATTCAGGTAAAAAGATGTTTTTCTTCCTTGGGCATGGCAGAAATAAGAGTACAGGCAGTCCTCGATTTCCAACAGTTCATTTAGTGACCATTACAACAGCACTGAAAAAAGTGATTCATGTTTTTCACACTTGCGACTGTTGCTTGGCAACTCTCATATTTATGACTAGCTGTTCCCAGCCATGTGTTGCTGTGGCTCAGTCTGGTTAAATGGAAAAGAAGTGTGTTGCTTTTACGTCCAACAGATGGCGCTGTTTTTCCAAAAAAGCATGTTTTTACCTGTCACAGGTGTGACATCTATATAATAGTAGGTATATGTATATAAAAACACGCGCATATTCGAATGCAACATTGTGTCAAAATTTCAAAGCAATCGGTGAAGAACTTTCGGAGATTTAAGATTTTGAACAAACGAACATTTACATTTTTATTTATATAAGATGGTTGCAGTGCTCCAGGATCATATTGAATCTTTTCTGAGTCTAACAAGCAAAGTTAAGAGGAAGCCAGATTCACTTAACAATTCTGTTACTAACTTATCGACTGCAGTGATTCACTTAACGACTGTGGTGAGAAAGTTCATAAGATGGGGCAAAACTCACTTAACAACTGTCTCACTTAGCCACAGAAATTTTGGGCTCAATTGTGGATGTAAGTCGAGTAGTACTTGTAGAAAAGTACCGGCAAGTGCTTCACTGCAATGCTACAAAAGCATAGAGTAAGAAACCAACAATCAAAGATGTTCCACTAAGCCTCATGTCACTAAAGTAGTTCACAAGAAGTTTGGATGCTATCATGGAAAACTACAGAAGAACTTACTTGGTTCTTGACGTTTTTCAACAGCACCTGAAAAGAAGGAAATGGGGGTAAAGTACTGTCCTTTCAAGAATCAGTTTTTCAAATAGCTCTCATTGAAACATTCAATCCAACCACCTTACCAATTTAGTTTAAAAAAAAAAAAGGGATTGGAGAATTGCCAGCCCAGAAACTATAAACCATGTCCCTTATATACTTTTCTGGTATGCACTTAATATGTATAGAAGCCGCTTCAAATTATTTATGTAACACATAGCAACGCAATGGAGGCAATATTTGTCATTCAGGCAAATGCCAATCATATGCTTCCCTCTACTGGCATAAAGACAAAGTATCCCTGATTTCATAGCCTGGCTCAGCCTTCTTCAACCTGATAATGCCCTCCAGATGTTGAATGATGTTAATAGTTGTTTCCCCAACCTGGCTAATTGGGAATTTATGTGGGTTCTAGCCCCACAAGCCATAAAAAGCCTCTCTTTTTCTGTTTCCCTGACTCAGATGTATACAAACGGAGTTCACAAACTGAACCTAATAACTATGTATTGAAAAGCATGGTTTTTTTTGTTATGAGTGATTTGGGGCACTATTTTATAATTTAATTTATACCCCGCCCTTCTCCTCATGGGACTCAGGGCGGCTAACAGCCTCATAAAAACTACAATACAAATACAATAATTAAAAGCCGAATTAAAAAGAAATATTTAAACAATTAAACTATGGTTTACTCAATAAATCATGATTAAAACATTAGAATGAAACCAGCCAAATCAGCTTAATTTGACTGAAAGTTATAAGAATCAGTAGTTTCAAAATAATTCTGAATTAATTAAGTTTCCCCACTTAAATCTCTAAAATAGAGAAACAATATCTTCTAATAAACAAACCTTCCACTTTCTTGCAGGCAAGATTACATTCCTCTTTTCTGACATAATTGTTCTTGTTGGCGTTGCAGCCACCAAAAATGAACTGTTGACACTGCTCGATTTCAGGATTGTAGTACCAACGATGGAAGGAACCTCGGCACCGTCCCACTTTATAAGGAGCCAGGCAATGATCTAGGAAGAACAAGGAAGGTGAATTCTCACAGTAAGGGTAAGAGAAGGCATAAATTATATCTAGTCTATTTTCCCAGATTTTACAGTGTTGCCAGTTGAAAGAAAGATGGGAGCAGGTACTGTAGTTGTCAAGGACTATTCTTCCAATAGAATCACTAAATATATTTTAATAGCAAATACAAGATGTCAGCGCACCTAGGAATCTCTTCATGTTATCTTACAGCAGAATGTTAAAAAGTCTATAGTATACAATACACACACACACACATATGTATACACACACACACACACACGCACGCACACACATATTCATATTCTTCTTACAAATATAAAATAAATAAAGAAGTAATGGGTTCCATGCAAAAAACAAGGAAGAACATTTTGTTGTTTTTAAAATGATGGTGAGAGGAACTTTAATAATTCTAAGGAATAATTGCATTTTTCTTTGTGTATAAAGGCTCCTGCACTAAGATACCACTCCAATCTGCGTTATTTCAAGAGCATATCTGTCTATTTATTTGCTTATCTGCCTGTCTAACTCTATTCCATATGTGGCTACATTGGAGTCAGGAAAGGAGAGAGAGCAAAGCAGGAAAGAATTACATACATCATTGTCAGTATCAGCATAATTGAATAGTTTCCTGAAAGAGAAGCTCAGATGCTCCAAGCGCTTATGTCTTTGGCAGTCATTAATAAGTTATTGTGTAGAGTGCTGCCTGCAATTGTTCACATCTACCAACCTTTGCAAATCCCATATTTTAGGGAAACAGAATGTTTTGGACCAGTGATGGCGAACCTTTTAGAGACCGAGTGCCCAAACTGCAACCCAAAACCCACTTATTTATCGCCGGGTGCCAGGTGTGCGTGGCCGACTGGGTGTGCATGGCTATGGTGGTCATAGCAGATTGGGTGGGTGTGGCCAAGGTAGGCATGGTCACATTAATGTTGCTCGTGGGGAGGGACGCCTGTGGGGGGTGGGCAGGGTTGGGGGAGATCCAGGGGGTCTCTGGCAGGTGGAGCGGTAGGCAGGAGGCTCGTCCTGTGGGGTGAGGCGAGGCAGGGCGGGGTTGCCATTGCCATGGGGCAAGGCAAGGGCCGGGGTGGCTGCTCCCTGACACCATCGGCCCCCGCACTCAGAGGCCAGTGAGCACATGGGCACTGACAGTGTCCATCAGCAGCCTGCTGGCCCCTCGACCGGCACACTTTGGGGCTCCGCAGCCCGCCACCAGCAATTCAAAGAAGCCGCCTCTGAGCTGGATGGTCGGCCGACAGTTGAGGAGGCGATGCAGTGGGTCGTGCCCGAGAAAAGGAGAGCATGTGAGGCCAGGAGGGACGGGACGGGGGGGAGGGAAACCAGCCGTGCTGGGATGCATCCGGCCACGTGGGACCTCGGCGAATTAGCAAGCGGTTGGTTGAAGAAGGACAGTTGCCATCTCCAGGGCATGGCACGCGTGCCCACAAGAGAGGGCTCTGAGTGCCACTCTGGCATCGGTGCCATAGGTTCGCCACCACTGTTTTAGGCTTTTTAAAAATGGCATTAAGCATATTTTAGGGATTAATGTACAGTCTACATATTTTCTTCTTCAAAATGATGGTAATCTATGGCACCGATTTTTAGTAAAATGTTATTGGGACCAGAAACCAGCAATAACATTATTAAAACTGTGAATATCTTTGTGGCCACCTGTAGATTTTTCTTGTGTTACTAAAACATTGAAAAGCTAAGAAAAGTATTAACTTTTTTTAAAAAAGGAAAAGTTTACTATGCTTCATAAAAGCTCACTTTTATCATCTCCATAGTTGCACTCTATCATAGTTCCCCAACCTTGTGGGGTTGGCAGCCCAGAGCAGAGTGAGGGGGGAAAGAAGGGATGGCTTTGTGGGAGGGGTGAACGCATATGTGCGCACGAATACCCATTGCTTGTGCAAGTGGGGCCGTGAACGCCTGCAATGATACTTGTAGCGATGCTCATGCGAGTGGGTCCACGAACACCCGCGACGATGCTCACAGCGATGCTTGTGCTAATTGGGCCGCAAACACCTGCAGTGACGCTCGCGCGAGTGGGGCCACAATCACCTGTGATGCTTGTGGCAACACTTGCATGAGTGGGGCTGTGCGCGCACACACACATGCACGTACCGACCAGCCATTCACACCACCCAGTGGCCAATAGGCTGCGGCCCACAGGTTGGGGACCCCTGTTCTATATGACTCTTGAATGTTTCTTGGCAATCTATAAATGCTAAACTGACACGTCTCGATTCCAGGCTAAAAGCTGCATCTACAAATGACTTACCTACAGTCTGATCAGCATCAAGTACAGTGACAGTGATGTTGATGGAGTTTTGCTGATCCGCAGTATCTGTTACGGTGAATTGGAAGATATAAATCCCCTCCTTCAGATTCAAAAGCATCATACTATTGTTCTCTTTCTGAAGATACAAGAAAAAAATCAGAAATAAAAATGACCTAAGCAAAACAGGTCTTTTGTTTCCCTCACTTTAGAGTTTATCTAAGCAACTCTGGGGTTGCTTATCATATTATACAGTCCCATCATGTATAAATATAAGGAGTTGCTAAATTCAGAATTCTTTGTAGCATATCCCCAGAATTATGTAGATGCTTTAGAATCGTTTAGGTTGTGCAATGGTTCATGAATCTCATGTTATTTGTCTCTATACCACGCAATGTTACAAACTCTCAGTTACCAAACAATTTGCAATCCAACAGAAGTTAAATAAAATGGCATTTTTCCTCTAGCTAACATTTAGGAAATGGGCTATTTCATAGCTTATCAAATACCTGTGACTGTTTTTTCTTTCTTCTAAATTGTCTTAATCATAAAACAAGCTCTACTACCATACAGTACAAAACAACAGAAGAGCAGTCTTTGTAGTGACACATTCTCAATATTCAAGTTAGAAGAATAAATTAAAGCATTACTAAATTGTTATTTTGTAGTTTTTTAAGCTAATAATCTAAAAATCATTCACAAAGGAATATAACAAAACCATAACATTCAAAAGCAATGTACTAAATCAGCTTTAAAAAAACCTCAACACACCTATCGTGATTAAACATATTGTTCATAACATGCAGCAACTAAGTATAAAAGATCTCCAAAGTATATAGATTTAGAAATGAGTAATTTTTTTAAAAAAAATTGCTCTAATGTTTTTATGTATATAGATTTGATGTCCTTGATTTGCACAGCCTAGGCGAGCACTTGAATAAGATATTTGCTTTTGAATGAATGAATGAATGAATGAATGAATGAATGAATGAAACGAAACTAAGAACTATCTTATTCCTCATCCCATCTTTGTACTTTGTACCTCTCCCAGTTATATAATATACTTGCTTAGTATATACTTGCTGGAAGAGGGACAAAAGCACTGCTTTGATGGAGAGCACTTGCCAGATGGATGGAAATGCCCAGTAAAATTATAATAAATTATTCGTGCATTAGTCTTCATGTGTTTCAGTGATGTGAGACGTCTTCATGTTACACACATTGTATTGTTCTATTCATGAACTCCCAGAAATAAGAATCTGTATTTAGATTAGATTTGATAGCTACATTAAATCATCTTTACAACTTTTAAAAGTTGATCTTTTCAGAACTACCAGACTCCAACTGAAAACAGAAATAATCCATTATTTAATCCCATAGTGGTCATGATAATGACATTGATAATGTTTACAAACAACTTCAACTAAATTAGCCAGTCTATAAAAAGATCATCAATGGACACCTACATTCTTGAATGGGTTCAAAGCAAGGGAGCAAAATTAAAATGGTGAAAAGCTAGCCATATTTGTTAAGTCACAAAAATGTATATCAGGGATGTCAAACTCGCAACGTCATGTGACGTGTTACGACGTATCGCGACTTTTTTTCCATTGCCGGCAATGGGATGGGTGCGGTTTCGGCATGATGCATCCAGCAGGCGGGCCAGCAATTTGACACCCCTGATGTATATGATATGAGAAACCAGCAAGGAATTTCAGCAGATCCTACTGAAAGGTCCAAAAGGATCTGGAGGAATAAAGATAGCTTTACCTGTTAGATCAGGGGTAGTCAACCTTGGCTTTTTTATGACTCGTGGACTTCAATTCCCAGAATTCCTGAGCCAGCTTAGCTGGCTCAGGAATTCTGGGAGTTGAAGTCCACGAGTCATAAAAGAGCCAAGGTTGACTACCCCTGTGTTAGATGGATGGAATGTATTATCAGAGAAAAAAAGTCAAGTGTATCACATTCTCTCCTAAATGGCCATGCTAATTCCAAGGAATTAAAAAAAATCTTCAAGTATTTTATAATCTCTATGCTATCCTATTAATAATAATCTCTATGCTATCTTAATAACAATGTGAAGTTTAATTTTTTTTTCTTATAATCCATATGGATTAAATGGAGATTTTAAAAGTGCTACGGAAGGGAATCTTAGTAGTAGACTTACCTGCATTACCACCGAGGAATCACCAGAAAGAAGACTCCATTCATAATTCACAATTCCATTATCATCAGTACTTTCTGAGCCATTCAATATTACTGGTTCGCTACTGGGCTGGACTTTCACATCCATCCAAGCTTTAGGTTTAGGCGGCTGATCATCTAGTTTAAAAACAACAACCATCAGAATGCATTAATTTTTCAAAACTCTCATAGGACCAGGGCTTTTTTTCAGCCGGAACGCGGCGGAACCGCGTTCCGGCACCTTTTTCCGGGCCGGCCGCACCGGAAATAGCCCCTCCCACACCAGAAATAGCCCCTCCCAAATTTTACTTGCATTCCTGTTCTCTAAAGGGGCGGTCCTAGGGTTTGATGAGGGCGTGGCCAGGTTTGAGTTCCGCCACCTTTTCTCC
>NW_015387261.1:29123-50069 GCF_001527695.2 Protobothrops mucrosquamatus | reverse complement strand
CAAACACTCCACGCCACTGATAAGGAACTTGGCAGCAACTCCATAGCTGCCTGCCAAGAACTTTTTACTCCGATAACACAGACAAAAATACACACAGTTTTAATAGTCCAGTTTGTAATTAAATCCACAGCAAATAGGCGTTGTGTCCAAAGGTGCAAAGTGATTCGCCAGAGATTTAGCTTTGTCCGTCACAGAGTCCAAATGGCCACCACACTCTCTTTTATAGCCTGTGGGGTGGGGTCCAGTGACTCAGCTTAATCTCTGGCACGCCTCCTTTTCTGCTGCGCACGCTTGTCTCGCCTACGCTGGCGTGGGTCCAGCCACAACGTATCTTCATCACTATCCGACGGCTCGGAAACACCTGGCTCCTGGCCAATCTCTTCTCCGTCGGGAGACACCTGAGGCATTGCCAGAGAGGAGGGTCCTGGAGAGAGAGGCCTGGTCATCTCCTCTCCTTCATGTTCGGAGCCTTCTTCCTCCGATAAGATGGGCTCACAGGATGGAACCACAACAGATAGGAAACAGGGTGGAAAGGATAAGGCTATTAGCAATAGCTAGTGAGGTAAAGAGAAGAAAGGTATAGTGACCAACAGGAAGAGACTGATAAGAAGAAAGATGAAGAAAGGGCAAAAAAAAAGCCTTGCCCATTCAACTTATCTTGTAAGACCCTTGAGGTTTGCACCTTAGTTGAAACCTGAAACCAAAATATTCTGAGTTTTGACCCAGCTAAGCAATAACTTGTCCAGAATAGTTTGGTTGAACTTCTGGAAAATAATGCTTTTGTTTTGTATGCAAAACAAAACACACATTTTCCAAAGCCCTAATTCAAAGCAAAGTAAACCATTCATTTGACCAGGCTTCAGGTTTGGTGTCATGACGAGACGGGCGAAAATAACCGGAGCTCCGGCTTCCTAGCCTGATTTCTCTCTGTCTGGAGACCCCAAGAGGTTGGAAAGTTGCCCTGGAGAGGTGACAAAGAAGAAGGGAAGTCTTGGGAGCTTGGAGCCGACGGCAATCGGCCCAAACAAACCAAGGAAACTCTTCAAACCGACGGAGGAAAGGCTGCCTGTAAAGGTGCAGGCAGCCCAAGTCATAGACAATGGGGGGGGGAGCAAAGAGCTAATTGTCAACAATGTGTGAGAACTGAGTGAGATTGTTTCTTTTTATTCCTTTTCCCTGTGAACTTGGAAATAGAAATCCCCTGATTGGAAAAAATTTCTAAAGCAAAGATCCTAGGAAAATTTGGGAAGAAGGGAGTTAAAAACGGTGAAAAATCTTAAATGGGGGAACCAAATTAAGGAATACAAAAGAATATACAAAAATGGACTGATTTAAAGAAAATTTGGTTAACTCTTACAGCGTGGGAAAAAAATTCTTATCTAATTTCTGTGAGAAAGCAACTTAAAAAGAACTTTTTAAAACCTGGATATAGACCATTGATGGTGAACCTTTTAGAGACCGAGTGCCCAAAAGCTGGCCCCGCCCCTGCTCCACTCCCTGCCCCACCGCCCCGCCCCCACCCCGTCCCTATCCCGCCTGCCTGCAGAGCCACTTACCACCTCCAGGGCCCACTGCAGATTGCCCAGGCAGCCCAGCAGCGCCATGGTGGCCACACCCTCTGCCTGCGCCCCGCAGCATCAACTGCGCGATGGGGTGTGAGGGCAAAGTCTTGTCTACGCTGCCTGGCTGCCATGTCCTTGGCTGCACTGCTCTGCGTGGGCCACGCTCGGGGGTGATTCTCCTCCAGGGGGGCTGCTGGTGAGGAGGGGGTCATGGGGGGAGGCGAGGCTTGGGCAACGGCATGTGTGCCTACAGAGAGGGCTCTGAGTACTGTCTCTGGCATGCGTGCCATAGGTTCGCCACCACTGATATAGACAATACAGTAAATAAGGATATCTAGTGGTGAAAAGAGATACTACAACAATACTAAAAGAAAACAAAAGATTGTATTATTATTATTAATAATAATAATAATAATAATAATAATAATAATAATAATAATAATAATAATAATAATAATAATAAAGTTGGAAGGGACCTTGGAGGTCATCTAGTCTAACCCTCTGCTCAGGCAGAAAACCCTATACCATTTCAGACAAATGGAGGGACATGATTTACAACTTGGTTGGCATGCGTTCCTATGGTATGGGGAAAATAAAATTTATAAATATTTTCAAAACCACTATATTACAAATGCATTACTAACATGGGAAAAAATAAAATGTAAAATATGCTTGAAAATTCCAGGATGGCTTTCAACAATGGAAGCATTTGTACATCCAAATTTAGTCAGTGTCGAGAAAATATGGACACATAAAGGTATTCTAAATTCTGAAGGGAATTTAAAATCTAAACAAGATATGGAAAATCAGGGTATTGATCTATCATGGTGGGCATATTTACAAATGCAAGTGAGATACAATAAAGATGTTAAATTGTACGGATTTTATAAAGAGCAGACCTTGTTTGATCAGACATTATTAACCTCTGATGAGAAATTAATTAAGAAAATGTATAACTTTTTATTGAATTTAAAAATGGAAAATGAACAAATAAAAGAAACAATGATAACATGGGTAAAGAATTTTGGATATAATATAAATTTAGAGAAATGGCAAAACCTGTGGGAAAGAAATTATAAATTGACAATATCAATCTCTTACAAAGAAAACCTATATAAAACGTTTCATAGATGGCACTTTCCATCAGCAAGATTAGCAAAAATGTTGAAAAATATGTCAGAGAGATGTTGGAAATGTAAATGCAAATCAGGTACTTATTTTCATGTATGGTGGACATGCGTTAAAGCAAAGAGATATTGGACAAAAATACATACTTGGCTAAAAAAGATGTTGGGAAAACATGTAGATTTTAAACCTGAACTTTTTTAATTAGGTATAATGCCAGAAAAAAGTGATAAACAAAGTATATACTTGATTTTATATGTGATAAAAGTGGCAAGAATCATATTCGCACAATATTGGGAAAATGAAGCAATATCACCAAAGGAAGAAATAATTAAAAAAATACTAGATTGTGCGGAAATGGACAGACTTACTCTGAGGTTGAAAGAAAAAGAAGAAACAGAATACTATCAAACTTGGGACTTATTTTATCAATGGCTGGAGAAAAGAATAAAGGATTAGGAATTAAACCTGTATTAGTGAATGATAAACTCAGACAACACGTTTGTTGAACAAGGAGAAACTTCCTGACAGTTAGAACAATTAACCAGTGGAACAAACTGTCTCCAGAAGTGGTGAATGCTCCAACACTAGAAGTTTTAAAGAAGAGACTGGACAGCCATTTATCTGAAATGGTATAGGGCAGGGGTAGGCAACCTTGGCTCTTTTATGACTCGTGGACTTCAACTCCCAGAATTCCTCAGCCAGCATGGCTGGCTCAGGAATTCTGGGAGTTGAAGTCCACGAGTCATAAAAGAGCCAAGGTTGCCTACCCCTGGTATAGGGTTTCCTGCCTGAGCAGGGGGTTGGACTAGATAACCTCCAAGATCCTTTCCATCATCATCATCATCATCATCATCATCATCATCATCATTATTATTTACTATTGAATTCTATGAAAAAACCAATTAATACTTTAAAAAAAAACATTCACTCAACCAAACATGTTTGGCTAGCAGTAGCAACCTGCATGACACTGAGCCAAAGATGCAAATTAAAGCACAAATAGAACAAGTGGATGTCATCAGCTGTTTTCAAGTTGTCTCTAGGAAACATTTGGAAATAATACTCTGGATAGTACTCTTGTTCCACTTCCTTTCCTATTAAACCCATGAGATCAATTTGTGGCAACCAGCTGTTCTCAGTGTTCAATAGGTAAACTTGACCAAATTAAGCTCCCTTATGTAGGTGCTCAATGTGCTACAAACCTAGAAGATCTGTGACCAGAATAAAGCCTGCCAGAGAAGACCTTTTATGCATAAGCACTTAACATCATTTAGTGATGTATCTTGTGACAAGAAATAAGAAGAAAGAAGAATATAAGTATGCCAAATAAAATAGCATAATATGATGGAACAAATGCTAAATCAGCTTTAATCAGGAAATTCATTTTAATCATTTCACTTCCATCCCTGCTTCCTGGAGACTCTCTCTCTTTCCTTGTCTTTATTAAAAACTAACCGGATGGGGTGAAGGATACCAATTTTAAAAACAGAGAGAGGCTACATAGATTCCTCAGCAATGCTGTCATATCAAATTTGTGTCTTTTCTTGTTTCATTCTGTTTTGAGCATAGGAAAAAAGAAATAAGATACTGAAACCTCAGTCTTGGATCCTATGAAGACAGATATATATGATGTGATATATGATACCACGTATTCAGTATATGAAGTTATGCACATTATCTACTTATAACTGTTTAACCCATTTTTCTCCACAGAGAACTCAATGCCTCTTATATCCAAACACCTTGCCAAGGATTTTCTGTCAGTAGAGTAAGGCTATGATCAATCTCTCCCAGTCTCAAATGCCAACAGCCACTGGTTTCTGCCACACCCATCCTCATTTTTTGCCTCCCACCTTGTTGATTTATACCAGTTGCAGAGATTAATGGGAAGTTCAACCTAAGGAATTCAAGTTCTAAGGCAGTCTCGTCACCACTTAACGCAGAGCTGAAGCATTTTGATCACATGACTGTGGAGACAGTATGATGATCATAAGTGTGAGGATCAGTCGTAAGTCATTTTGTTTGGCACCACTGCACCACTGCAACTTTGAACGGTCATTAAACGAATACCAATAGCACTTAGACTTATATACCACCTCACAATTCTTTACAGCCCTCTCTAAGCATTTTACAGAGTCAGTATGTTGCCCGCAACAATCTGGGTCCTCATTTTACCAATCTCGGAAGGGTGAAAGGCTGAGTCAGCCTGGAGCCGATGAGGATTAAACTGCTGGCAGTCAACAGAATTAGCCTGCAATACTGCATTCTAACCACTACATCACCACAGCTCTTATGGTTATAAGTTGAGGATAGTTGTAAGTTGAGGATGATAGTAAGTTGAGGATGGTTGTAAGTTGAGGATGGTTGTAAGTTGAGGATTGCCTGCAGATAATTACACTCATGCTAGAAATCTAGATAAGAACCAAACAATCTGACTAATATAAAGTATTATCAAATTGTAGGATAATTATTAGTTCCCTATAAATCAAACTTGCTCAGGTTATTTCAAGAGCTAAACAGTATGACTTTGATCACATTTATGGAGGTTTCGGTAGGATTACTATGACAAGCACAATTACTTGGCATTTGTATCGATCCCTCTCTCGGAGAATTATTTCCTAGAAATTTCCCCAAAGAGCTTTAACATATTATAGGAGGTCCCTGACTGGAAAAATTGTGCAATTAATTATTTTCCCTAGCCCAGTGATGGCAAACCTTTTAGAGACCGAGTGCCCAAACTGCAACCCAAAACCACTTATGCATCGTCGGGTGCTGGGTGGGTGTGGCCCATTGGGTGGGTGTGGCCCATTGGGTGGGTGTGGCTGCAGTGGTAACAGCAGACTGGGTGGGAATTAAAAAGTTCAATCAATCAATTCCAACTTTGCGAGATTTTTTTTTCCCACGAGAAGTTGAAATAGACTGATTGAACCTTTTTTTTTTTTTTTTGTACATGGCGGTGGAGGCCTAAAGCAAAAAGGTTTTATAAAACCCAGCTGAAGGCCTAGGACTGAGGTGATGGTGCGCATGCCCACAGAGAGGGCTCTGAGTGCCGCCTCTGGCACCCGTGCCATAGGTTCGCCACCACTGCCCTAGCCAATCAGGAAATATGTTGTCCAGAATTAATATATCTGACATCACCCACAAAATTTCCCTGATGACTGTCTGGAAATTTTAACTAGACAATTTTCTACTGTGGTCTAACTTTCCTCCAAGGTATGTCAAACATCAGAGTGAAACCTACAGTAAAGCAGGTGAGGGTTTGGACAGAGGGAGCTATAGAAGCATTACAAGACTGCTTTGAATGCACAGATTGGGGCATGTTTAAGGAAGCAGCTACTGATAACCAACTTACAAATGTTGAGGAGTATGCCACCACNCGACACAGACTTCCTAAACAAACTGAATGCATTTTTGGTAGATTTGAGGCATCAAATAGCACTCCTGCTAGGAAAGCTGTGCCCCATCCTGATGAGCAAGTGCTAAGCTTTGATGTCACCTCTGTCTGGAAAACACTGCAGACAGTTAACATTCGGAAAGCAGCAGGCCCAGATAACATATCTGGACGTGTCCTCAGGGAATGCGCAAAGGAGCTGGCTTGTGTTCTCACAGATATTTTCAACCTCTCATTGCAGCAGGCAGTAGTCCCATCGTGTTTTAAGTGGTCCCATCATCTTGCCAGTGCCAAAAAAGTCCACAATTAGAGGCCTCAATGATTACCATCTGGTTGCACTGACATCCACCATCATGAAATGCTTTGAGAAGCTGATAAAGGACATTATTGTATCTAGCCTCCCGCCAGCATTTGACCCGCTTCAGTTTGCCTACCAACCAAATCGCTCTACGGCGGACACTATTTTTTCTGTTCTCCATCTGAGCTTGAAGCACTTAGAGGAAAGAAATACTCATGTGCGTTTGTTGTTTGTCGACTTCAGTTTGGCGTTTAACACAATCATTTCCCAGCATCTAGTAGACAAACTGGGCCTTTTAGGCTTAAACACTCCTTTGTGCAACTGGATTCTTGATTTTCTTACCAACAGGCCCCAATATGTGCGAGTTGGAACAAATACCTCTAATATCATTTTCTTGAGCACAGGTTCTCCTCAGGGCTGCGTCTTAAATCCACTGCTGTTCACCCTGTTGACCCATGACTGTCGTGCTAGGTTTGCTACCAACCATATTGTGAAGTTCGCAGATGACACAACAGTAGTTGGCCTTATTCAGGATGACAAGGTGGAAGCTTACCGCAAGGAGGTTGAGGGGTTGGTGAGCTGGTGTAAGGAAAACAGCCTAGTTTTAAATACTGGAAAAACCAAAGAGATCATTGTCGATTTCAGAAAAGGCAGGCACAGCCACACTTCTCTGTGCATTAATGATTCACCTGTGGAGATGGTTACCAGCATCAAATTCCTGGGTGTACAGCTAACGAGTAGGTTGGCTTGGTTGCTCAACAGTGAGAAACTGGTGAAGCGGGCACAGCAGCGCCTGCATTTTCTACGTCGCATAAGAAAAGCACATCTTCCTTCCCCTGTCCTGACCACTTTCTACAGGGGGACGATCGAGAGCATCCTGTCATACAGCATCATAGTCTGGTTTGGAAGCACCACTGCCTCAGACAGGAAGGTGGTGCAGAGAGTGGTGAGAATGGCCAAAAAGATCATTGGCAGTTCCCTCCCTCCCATCCAGGATATAGCACAGAAGCGCTGCTTGAGCAGGGTCCATAAGATTATCTGGGACACTACACATCCTCTTCACGACCTGTTTTCCTTGTTACCTTCTGGGAGGAGGCTTCGTGGTATCTGTAGCAGAACATCCAGATTCAGCCAGTTTCATTCCATACAGCATTAACCTTGTGAACTCTCAAGTTTCCTCCTTCCGTTATATATTCAAGATGTACAGTATTTAATATTTATTTGGTATGTATATGTAGGGGTGTGGGTCTATACATATGTTGTACATAGTATATTTATGTGTGTGTCATGTATGTGTTTCACTTTGAGAGCGGGCAACTAAATTTCATTTTTGATGTGTGCTGTTGTGCCCACAGTAAAAAAATGACAATAAAGGTTATCTTATCTTATCTTATCTTATCTTAATATGACTCTTCCACCGTTAGCAGCAAAAGGATGTTGCTCATAACAAGTAATCTTAAAATCTTTTACTACCACTGCTTATTGGAATGGCTTTGTTCTTGTACTAACTCTACTAACAATTAAATGATTTATCTGGCTATATAATTGCAATGGGAAAGATCTCTACCTTTTCAAGTATTTCAGAGAGTCTTATAAAACAGTTCCGTAGGAAATGAAAACAGCTATTCTGAGGACAAGACTGTGGAACACTCAAGGTGGCTAACAACAACAACATTAAAAGACAAATTAAAACCACTTCAAAACTACACATATTTATACTGTAAATTTAAAATGGAAGCATTTAAAATCTTCAAGGGATGGGAAACTCTTGGGTTTTAGTCATTTCTGGCTATTCTCATTCCAAACAGCTTCTGTTACAGAAATCAAGCTATGTGCATACCTATAAAGCTTTGACCTATAAACAGAAAACAAATTATACTTTAGAATTAGATCAGGTCTTACATAAATAATGACCAGTCTACAATAATTCACCGAGCCCCATAATCATAACCACCCAGCAAGTTCTTCCCAGAGTTACACCTTTTTTCTATACCTGTGTAAAATGTTTCTTCCACTAAAACTAGGGCATAGCAAATTTTCTCTATGATAAATCAGAGAATGTTATCTTTGCTAACTGTGCCTTTCAACTCATGTATGTGAATATTATAGATGCAGATCTAAGTTTAGCTTTATGAAACTATCCAATTACTTCCTGCTTCCAGCTCTTAGCAACAATAACTAATTCATAGCGGGTTTTAACCTTCACTAAGCACTCACAAGGTTAGCTTTCTTTGAATGCTTTTAAGTGAAGACTTTTTTGTGCAGTTGACCTGTCTTCTGGAAAAAAATTACGAAGAGCCCAGGCAACATTTTTCTCAATTTGAAGGCCTCCCATGTTCATCCTACTATATGTTACTTCATTCTTCTTCCAAAGAAAACTGATTCAAAAAAGAATGCAAAATTGCTGACAATTTCATTAGGAGACCTCTTGGTTATTGCAATAGTGTAAAATTTCTTCAGTAAATCCATCAGTGCACATCTCATTAAAAGTATTGCAAAACATGCATTAGGTGCTCTGAATTAGTGGATTTTCCAAAACTCTTGTGATATAACCAGATTAAGTAGCCTGGGTGAAATGCAAAGGATTGCAAGTACTGAAACATAGTGACCAAAATTTGCAATCCTGGCAGCATCTAAGATTTTCCAGATAGTTGGAGGATAGGTGGAATCTTCAAGATATCAGCCCTTTGATAATTGCACAAGGTACTTGAAAAGCACATCCATTTGACCTGAACGTAACATGGCTACATGACTTAACTGCAGCAACTGAAAATGTTTGCAGTGAAACTCACAACACAGGGAGTGTTTCCTTCTCTCAAAGGGCTTGTACCTGGCTCCGAAGAATGTGAACACTCTAGCTCAAAGTGCAAATATTCTTTTCTCAGGTAAAATATTCTGGAGAGCAGTGTTTAGCTAGCTATAAGTGCACTTGGGGAAAAAATATTATCTAGCCAATTTCAGTCTGAAATTGATTTTGGTTGCACTAACAACTTGATTTGAAAGAGGAACAGAAGTGTACACTTTTTTTTGTCTTTGATCTGCTATTTATATGTGATATAATAACTCTTCAGATCATTTGAAACAGCACTGTGGATTGGAATTTGATGATTCACAATGATTCACCTTCTATATCCAGAGATGTTACTGCTCAGCCAAAAAGGTAACAATAGAGGATGTGTGATATGATCCTGTGGAAATTTATCCTGGTTCTTCAAGTTACTGAAAATGACTGGATAATGTGATGGTAACTGATCAGATGGTGTGTGTGTCCATGCACCCATGCTTTGAGTCAGGGTTCATTACTGGCAACTGACAATATTTTCAGAAGTCACCTGCCATTGATTTCTTTCTAGGGCTGAGAGAGAGTGACTTCAGCGGTCCCCAACTTTTCTGGCTTGGTGTGGACCCAGTTCCGAACAGGCCACATCCCAGTAGTGGGCCACAGTCCAGGGGTTGGGGACGTAGCTGGCTTCATGCTTAGGGTGTGACTAGAACTCATGATTTCCCAGTGCCTTAACCACTACACCAAACTGGCTCCAGATTTTTAAAGAGCACTTACTATCATTATGTATAAATATGCAGGTCTTCCTTTTTCAATCCAGCTCTACTGAAACTATATGCTTGGAGATAGTGAAAGGAACTTCCTTCCTCAATCTAAGCACACACTAACGGTGGGAACATCCTCTCCCAGAATTTTCAGAAATAGCTATACTGGTTGAAGAATTTGGGGAACTGAATCTCCCACACATGAATGAGTGACTCTGAATAAACTATTTGCTATCGCACAGTTCCTGTCTGTAAAAAAAAAGGAAATTAGCAACTTGCCAGGAAGTTGTTTATGAAAATGAAAAGAACAAAAAAAAAACACCACAAAATAACTGGAGTACTTCCATACTTCAGAGTCAAAATCTTCTTGAAAATAAACTCCTAATTTATTTCCAAACCACCTATTTCAAACGGCTGGCCTTAGGGCAAAGATCAAAAGTTAGAAAACTTTCTTGTAGGATGGTGTAAATTTGAAGCATTTTTTTCTCATTTATTCCCTCCCCCTCCTACAATGGCTGGATTCATGTAGTATGCTAAGCCAAGACCAAACAAACACATGATGGCTTAAGATGGTATATAAACCAACCCTTTAAATCTAGGAATCAAATGAGCGCTGAATTGCTGTCTTGGTAGGCTAGCATTGGTAGCTTCTTCAGGGGCTCCAATAGATCACAGAAAATTCCATTTACTGTATCATGTTCCTGGTCATGTTAAGGTTTAGTAGAGGAAGCTGCGAGTATGCTGGTGATAAGCCCAGATTACCTTCCTCACTCAACAGCCTATAGATCAGACCTAAATCCATGCTAGCTCTACCACCCCAGTACAGGAACAGTAGTATATTTTCCTCATGGATTGTTTAATAAGAGGTAGAAGCGATATTTGGCATGAAAAGAAAAAAAATCAACCCTGTTTCACTTAGAGCAGTAACTCTGATTTGCTTCCCTTTCCCCTCTCTTTACATAGAACAGAATTTCTGTTTTTGCTTTGCTTCCATACATCCTCTTTTGACAGAAAAACGTGTAGAAATTCCTAAATTCAAGTTTCTTTTTGGGGAGTACAAAGCTCAGTTCTGTCTTCTTCCCCACTCTAAGCACATCCACTTGATTTTAATGCGACTGGACATGAATTCCAATTTTATCCAGATACATAAATAACTTATGAGCAATGATTTGGAAAACCTGATGGCTTCATTTTATATTTATATTTGACTAGCAAGTATACAAAATAATCTGGATGAGGAAATGTTACCAGTGCTTTGTGATCCATTTACAATTAGGGCATACCAAGCGAATTAAGCTTGTTACCACCAAAACAGGGCAGGGCTCAGGAATCACATTAAAACATACCAGTTGGAACACTTGACCTACAAGATAACTAAAGAGGAAGTAAAATGCTTATACTGAGACATCCTTTCCCAACATCACTATATCACAGTCTAGCCCAGTGGTTCTCAACCTGTGGGTCGGGACCCCATTTGGGGTCGATCGACCATTTCATGGGGGTCGCCAAGCAAGGCTGTCCGCCATTTTTTTTGCCAATTTTTTCGTCCATTTTTTTCCCCCTTTTCCGGCGGGTGCCTTACCTCCCTTGGGCTGGGCCAGCTGGTGGTCGGCCTGCTCCGTCTCTGCCGCTTGCCAGCTACGCCTCGGCCGGCGCAGGGGGCGGAACCACGCATGTGCGGCGGTCCCGGGCAGGGAAAGTCCTTGACTTACGACCGGTTGGGTAGTCCTCGACTTACGACCGGTTTAGTCCTCGACTTACGACCGGTTTAGTCCTCGACTTACGACCGGTTTAGTCCTCGACTTACAACCGGTTGGGGTCGCGGCATTAAAAAGGTTGAGAACCACTGGTCTAGCTTGTTTTAAGTTTTACTAACAACTCACATCTAGCCAATTTGCCTACTTTCCCCCTGCTTTTCTCCTACATTGTTTTTCAGGAGCTGTGAAATGAAAAGGAATGCACTATTTAGAAAAAGAGAGGCAGTTAATAAATTAGAGATTTGATTGTTCACACAGTACAAAGACATCAAGAGAGGGGGCCAATGCATACGTACCCTCTGCTATATCAACCTGCTATTATCAGTAATTCTTTTGAAGTATTTGATGGCAGAAACATTTTCTAGTCATTCTACTCATTTACAATATTGTATAAGCTGAGCTCTGGGATCGTCCTCAGTTTCATCCGACTGTGATGGAAGCTGGTGGCACCACTCCTCTCTCAGTAAAAGTGGGCAGGGTATTAAAAATCAAGACTTTTTACATATCATCCTTCCCCTTCCTTGACCAACAAAGCTGCTCCTCTCTTCATGGCTTGATCCATGTAGTGAGACATATAGAGCAGGGGTCCCCAACCCCCAGTCCATGGACCAGTACCGGGCCGCAGCATGCCAGCAACTGGTCCACACAAACAAGCAAAGCCCCATCTGAGAGATGCAGGCTCACATCCTCTGGTCCGCAGAAAAACCTCTCTCCACGGAACTGGTCCCTGGTCCCCAAAAGGTTGGGGACCTCTGATATAGAGAATAGGTATCAGGGGGGGTGGAGAGGGACAAATGTTATTTTAACCCGCAAAAGGGGGCTGTTTTGAAAAGCAAGAGATGAGAGTAAGGGGAAGGAAATATCTCACTAAAACTACCACCTATCCCACTACATCATTGCTGGCTGTGGAATTCTGGGAGTTGAAGTCCACATGCCTTAAAATTGTCAAGGTTGAGAAACACCGCACTACATTGACCCAAAGATGAAACCAAAATACCTTGTAAATTCTGATGTAACTCATACATTTTGCAAAGCCTTAATGTATTCTTTTTCTCTTTTCCTTTTTATTTCTATTTTCGTGTTATGATATTGACAAAAAAGAGCATTTTTCCAAGAAGCAATTGCTTTCAGTACAGTGGCAAGAAGAGAAAATTAAATGGCTCCAGCACAATGTTATTCTGATTTCTAAAGCATAGGTACTGTATTACTCACATTCACACAACTGAAATGAAATTGCATTCAAGTAATTGTCTTGGGATTGCTTGTAGTTGTTGTTTGTATTCTAGGTAAGTTGGGGACAAATACAATAGCCTGGGGCTTAGCCTGGGGCTAAGGTTAGGGAGACCCAAGTTCAAATTCAACTCAAGTGAACTTAGTGAATGATTTGGGTCAGTCATTCTCTCAGTTCAACTTACTTTCCTGGATTGTTGTTGGGGGAAAAAAAATTGGAGGATCAGTTTCATATATCCTGCTTATATTCCTAGAGGAAATATAACAATAAAAAAACATAAAAGAAGAATACACTCTTATCTACAGGAAGGTTTGTAACATTGCCCAAGACCAACACAAAAGCTGGTGACCGAGTGCCATGACTGCATCTCTCCTATCCAAGTTTCATGAGCTGATAGCCTGACATTAGCCACATTGGGGGGGGGGGGGGAGGGGGGAGGGGAGAGGGGAAGATTGGACTGTAAGGAAAAAGGGGAGGATGGAAGCCCAACTGAGCCTTGTGAGAAGCTTCAGCCAGCCAAGGTCATCTATCAATATGCAGAGTTAGGAACCAAGAATCTGTTTCCTAAACAATATACAAGCACCTAACTCAGTGTTTCTCAACCTTGACAATTTTAAGGCATGTGGACTTCAACTCCCAGAATTCCACAGATAACTAGGGGATAACTAGGGGATGGTGGGGCGGGGCAGGGGGGAGGGGAGGGGAGGGGAAGGGGAAAAGCTACTTTGTATTGTACTGATTGCATTGGAAAACCTCAGATTCAGCTTATGCTACTTCTGTAACCACCTAAGCTTCAGTAAGGTATACACTTGGCAAAAATAAATGGCCAGAAATCTTTCTTTGCTAGATGACCGAGTGGGACTGTTGACACATAGACTTTAATAATTTGCAGACAGGAGATAAAAAAAACTAACAATTTCACCTCCTGTCCATCCCAATTGTGGTCACTAAATCGGGATTACTTATATTCTCAAATACTGTAGCTATGATTGTTAGAAAAAGCTATAACTCAAAAGAACACAAATTTGTCCCCAACTTATCCTAAGCAATCCCAAGACAATTACCTGAATACAATTTGGTATCAGTTGTGTAAATGTGATTAACACCTGTATTTTAGAACCTGTACCAGATCAGATGTCTCTAAAAGTTCCAGGAAAATCGGGAACAAAATAGTGCCAAAATCTCTACCAGGTAAATGAAATCATCTTATTGCTCAGAGGTTTTGTTAACACTGTCTCTAACAAATGAATTCATGGTGCTCTCATTTATCCTGTTCAAACAAACCTCCTACCTTCTACATTATTCCCCACCTCCTGACCCAGTTCACCATATGTCAGAGCTAAAGAATTCATATATTCTCTGGCTACAATCCAAATGCACTGCCTTGCCATCTCAAATATTGATTGATTCATCCTTCATCCTTCTCCCATTCCATCTCTGTAGCTTTAAAATTAAAACTAAATACAGAACAGGAAAGATCAACAAACTGAAAACTGCAGACATAAATCCATGGGACTTTTATTTATCTGCCTAGAAACTGATCAAAAATGAGAAGCAGGCATCAATCAGATCTCCCTAGGAATAGCATTATTTCCTCTACGTGTCACCAAACTGGGGACCATACCTCACATTATGTATGATCTTTCTATATGTAGACAGATTTATACGAAAGAACATTACCTTAAAACAAGGGGAAAGTCATATGTATCATAGTTCTTTACCCAAGCACCTTTCTTACCTAATTGGACAGGTCTTCCCCACTTATAAATTAGATATTAAATTGATTTGGTTACAGAGAAAAGTGTAAAGACAATTATCTAAAAGTACATCATTCTTGGGCTAAAGTATAGAAAACCAAAAATTTAAAAAATAATAATTGTCTGGCTAGTTATAATATGATTATAAAACCAGAGAAGCTTACTTACAGGTAGGTAATAATGAAATTATTTACAATAGGAGAAAGTACATCTGAATCTTAAATTTAAGGTTGACTAAGTAGCAATGGAGATTTTATGGAAATTTTGTTGACTGAACATAACAAATACCGTTAACACCATTATCACGGCACTCAATGGTTAGTTTATATGATTTAACAATTACCAAACTCTGTTCTTTACATTTGTGTTGTACGTAGAAATTGCATTTGTATTTCAGGTTCTTTAATCCTATAGAAATGTTCAAATATGGTAGCTAATTTATGGTATTAAAAGGTGAAAACTTACATTAAAATGCACACATTTAAATGTGAAGAAAACAGAAGTTTGATGGATCTTCCTCAAAAGTGCTACCATTTTCAGAAAGACTTAATATTCAGAAAATAAATGTAATTTCAATTTTACCAGATCTAGCAATTTAGTGCTTAGTACAGAATTGTTGAAGAACCACAATTTACAGCAATCCTCATCTAATCTGGGTGATGAAGCAGCCCTCAGTAATTCTAGAGGGCTACAGTATTGATCTAGGTCAAGTATCACTTGTTTTGATAGTTTGATTATGCCATTTTGTAGGGAGAATATTCTCACTCAGCAATTAGCTGCTGGGGTGCTCCCTTTTTAAAAAAAAATGAAATAATACAAAGCTATCACAAGCATTAAGTGGATCTTAGATCAAAATTAACAGAAGTATACTATCATCTATTTCTATAACATGGCTACAATCAGATGCATTATTTGTGATGTGCAAAGATATTTTCCTATGTCTGATCACCTATAGCAGGGGTCTTCAAACTTGGCCCTTTTATGACTTGTGGACTTCAACTCCCAGAATTCCTCAGCCAGGAACGCTGGCTGAGGAATTCTGGGAGTTGAAGTCCACAAGTTGTAAAAGGGCCAAGTTTGAAGACCCCTGACCCATAGCAATCTCCTAGAACACTGGCCTCAGTACAAGAAGTTCAACTTGGTTTTTAATGCTGACATTTGACTGAGTGACCAACATTGAATTAGCTTTGTGACAGTTTTTAAGAACATTTACAAGATCAGCAATTATTCAAAAGCATGCATGAGAACAAATGTAATATTGATACAGGTATGCACATTTATTATACAATGGTATTAATTATGCACACAAACTGTACCACTTATGAAACGGACTAAAGAACAACCAAAAGAGACCAAAATATCAGTGATTATACCTATTTCTATTTTTCCTACAACAACTCTGTAAGTTGGGTTGGTCTGAGAGTGACTGGTCCAAAATCAATCAGTCGGCTTTCATGAATCAGGAAGCCTAGAATTCACAGTCTCCTGGGTTCTAGGCCAACACCTTAACCACTGGCTCTGTTTAGAACCCTTTGCCAACATAATAATTTTGTTCTGTACTGTGGTATATTCCTTCCATGCAGGTCCCATGTCTTTAAGTCAAACAGAGCCACAAGGGTATTGGGGATGGTAAATGACATCAAAATAGCAGGTATAACTGGGAGATCGAAGACCCACCTCGTTTTAACATATGTCTTATGCGTTGCACATAGAAACACGGTTAAGACTTCAATTGTCCAGATCATAACCACCATTTTGATATTGTTCACCCTTTTCTGCAGATACACAAATGGAGATTTAGAAAGTATTTTTACCAGTTTTCTACAAGTTGGTATTCTCCAGATGTTCTACAACTTTCAGAAATCCAGTTTTCACCCTGCAAATGACATCTATAAATAGAAATCAATACTTTGTATCCTAAATGAAACAAACTTGGGAATTGTTGCACTACTGCTCTTTTCCAGGGAGAAGAGATTCAGTGCTAACCTACAAATGATGTTGCGCGTACCTCCCCACTCAAATCAATTTCTGACAATAATTTCCTTTCTTCATTAGACCAAAGTCCACCAGGTTCATTATTCTGCTTCCAACAGAATGTAAGAGAGGCGTTTAATGTTCATGATCAAAATCCAACAGGAAATAATATTCCCCAAAACTTGCCCCTAGTACCTGTCACACAAGAATTGGATTACTCACTAGGTTTAATTCACAGTGTCATATCAACCTATTACTCCATTAATTGTCTTTTTAAAGACTCAGAAAGCATTTAATTACAATTCCAAAGGTGGTTTTTAAAAAGGCAACTGGGCTTTGGGGTTTATTTGGTTTTTTTGAAAGTCCAGTTGTCTTTTGAAAAACCAGCTTTGGGACAACCACAACCTGGATGAGTGAGAATCTCCACAGACATTTCATTACAACCACTGCAATCTATCACTCTATGTAGCGATTAAAAGGCCATCCATTTATGACAGTCAATGAAAAACCCGTAAGTAAAACTGGAGCAAGGCATTTTGCTATTCAGGTCACCCAACAACTGGTATCAGAAGTATCCTGTGATGTACTCTAGAGATAGAAAGGAACTCTCATTACTTACAGCCATTGATAATCTTATCATTTAATTGCGTCTAACACCATTTTAGACACCATGCTCACAAAATAGCCTTACTCATATTTAACTGTACCATAGTTTACTCATTTAAGGCTTTTTTCTGATTTGCATTACACTGTTTCAATAATACCCTCACCTCTGTACTGTTGCTGCCTTAGTACCACACGATCAAGTAGTCATGCCAAGGCTACAGTGTGGTTAGTAACCTTTTGCTGCCATGTACCATACCAATGGCTGGGATAAAGGTTCCTGAATTTTCTTGGTTCATGGCATCCCTTGCAGTTCCCAAACTATGTGTCATGGCACCCAGAACACTGCAGCAAACTCACTAACAGTTCCATTTATTATGTAGTAAAATATCCTGCGACCTCTCCTGTGAGTTCACTGTGATGTCCTTGTGCGTAGTTTGGGAACTGTGGGATTGGTGGGGTCACACTATGCCAAGGTTTGTTTCAATTATTTTGTCATCAAGACAAGTGTTAGCTGATGTCCACCACATTATGCCAAATAGCCAAGACATGCCTATAGTTTGGGGAGCCTAAAGACCAGTTCAGTTTATTCACACATGTGACTGGAGCATGATTTGAGGCCAAAACTCTAGCCATGGGAATCCATAGCATGGCCTACAATGACGTACCAATCTTGACACAAAGGATGCAACTTACATCTGATGTGTCTGATGTTCAGAGGCAAGTATTAAATTGCAACCTTTTCTCAATGATATTATGACCCAGCTGTTGTCATTTTGACATTGCTTGTTGAAGATACTGATCAGGGCAAGTATTTTTATTTTTTTTAACTGAAAAATGCTTATGGTCTTGTCTTATACTTTTGTTTTCATGTTTCCAAATGAAAATTGTGTGAAACTACCCTAACATTTTCCAGCAATCATGGTCAGCAGTGGTGCTCAGAGCCGCTAAGATTGACAGGTGACTTGGGGCTTAAGATCTTGAGACCGGCCTGCTGTCATAAGCCAGAAGCTGCCAGAGCCGGCAGGTTCACACGACAGGCCAAGTCAAACCAAACCAACCAGTTCGGACTGGGCACAACTGCGGGACTGAGAGGGAAGACAGCAGCTTCTCTCGGTTCCAACCCCGGTTGGGCACCCTTGGCTGAGAAGCGGGCTCTGGTCTCCTTACCGCTGTTGCCTCGGTTGCGCATGGTCGCGTAAGCGTTGTAAACCTCCCGTCTGACATAGTTCAGGAAGCCGTCCTTCTTGGCAAACCTGCAGACCAAAGCCTGGTCGTAAAGGCAGTTGAGGAGGAAACAGCTCTGGACGCCGTCGGGATCGCCTGCGGGGCTCTGCTCCACCAGGGCCAAGTTGCAACTCGGGTTCTTGCAACAGGCGCGGACGCAATCGCGGCTGCTTTCCACCGGCGGCGAAGCCAGGAAGGTCGCGCCGTTCTCCACCGAGGCATTCGTGTCCAGCACAAACTCCGGAAACCCGGCCGTAAATTGGCCAAGACACATTTCTCCAAACGAGGTTCCGTCCCCATTTTGTTCCTGACCGAGAACCAGGCCGGGTAAAAAAAACAAAGTCACCAGGAGTCCGGCCTGTAGCCGGCCCCTACTTCGGCCCATCTCAGCCCAAACGAGCGGAACGAGCGCAGTTCTCCGGGCCCCGAGATCTTTTCAAAGGCAGATCCGCCCCCGAATACCGAGCAGAGAGGCGAGAAAAGGCTCCGGACGAGCAGGACCGTTCACCTCCGTCTCTCCTCCGAGCGTCTTTTTCTCCAGCGGGGTCCCTGGAACTCGAGCCCTTCTGCGAGAAATGACTCTCCCAAGTTGCCTTCCTCTTCTTCAGGGCGAGATCGGCCGCCCCGAAGCCTCTCTCTGCCCCCCGCCCCGCGTCCGGCAGGCACTCCTGGCCTCGCTTGCAGGCGGTCGGCGGCTGGGAAACCCGCCGCCTCAACCCGAAGCTGTCGGGGCAGCCCCTGCG
Organism: Protobothrops mucrosquamatus; assembly: GCF_001527695.2. Taxonomy (NCBI): domain Eukaryota; kingdom Metazoa; phylum Chordata; class Lepidosauria; order Squamata; family Viperidae; genus Protobothrops; species Protobothrops mucrosquamatus. The sequence continues at coordinate 30,852 of NW_015387261.1, read as the reverse complement.
ACGTAGCCGAGCGGGCTCTCTCTTGCTTTGAGCCTTGGGCCCTCTTTCTTTCCGGATCTTGGCTCCGGTTCCTTTTCCTTTTTTCTTCGTTTTGCTTCCTTTACTTACTTACCTGTAGAGTTTCAGGTGAAACTGACTCATAGGCTACTCTACCGTCAGAGAGGGTGGCGCCCTTTTCCGAGGAAATCTCCAGTTAACTCTTTAACAAACTGTCCGCGACCGGCTGCTCCGTCCTGCCCTTAAATAGCATTCAAGGACAGACAAAGGACTCCTGCCAGGTGACAGGAAGTGAAATTCGACGCCCTCGCCTCGTCTTTCTTCGTTTTGACTGCAAGGGAGAAGCCGGGAGGGGCTTGGTAAAATCCAGTTTTCTCTCCCAAATTAAAAGAAAAAAAAAGCAGAAGGGCCGGAGTTCATAAGTTAGTTCACTCGTGGAAAGAAGACAGGGGCTCTATTTCTGCTTTTTGTGGTTAGTTATGCAGGATGTAGGGAATAGGTTTTTGTGTAAGAAGGCATAAAGAAGCCGTGTTAGTACCTAAAAAGCATATTGGATAATCTTTATTAGAAACAAAGGACTGGGATAATAAAGGCTGAAGAAAAGGAAATGTGTGTTTTTTTTTAAAATTCGAGTTTAATGTAAAAACAGAAACATCAAAATCTATCTGAATTTATTCATGAAAAGGCAGGATACAAATGTCATATACTTGAGCAAATTCACCAAAGAAACATAGAAAGCCACCGATTTAATCCTAAATTTTTATACCACATAGATATGCTTGCCTGACAACTAAAATTACAATCCTATCATTATTTTCATTTATGTATTTATTTAAATTTGTTACAGCCATATTTTCCATACTGGTGGAGGAAAAGAGCCCATTAAACACACTAGGAATTCATTTTGAGGAGGTCACTATGTATTAGAAGAGCTATCTAAGTGTGATAAAAAGGATGTAAAAAGTTATCAAATTGATAACAACCACCCCATGCTTATTGAAACTCCCAAATGTGCGTGTGTGTATGTATACCACACTCACACAAACCTACTCAGTCAGATCCTTTGAGGGTTTCCAAGCTTTAAAATCATGAAACCACAAAAGTGATAATCATATCCAATGATCCAATTGTGTGAAATATCAGAGTGTGTGGTAAAGGTCTTTAAAGGATACACGAAAAAATTGCAAAGAATTGTGCAGATTGCCCTTGTCATTAATTGATAGATGTATCCATAGAAATGGACAAATCTTTAAAAATTCATTAATGTTTTAAAAAAATCTGGGACCATGGCATATAGGTGATCTAACTTCTGTTTAGCAAATCTAAAAGTGTTATATACTAGCCTGAGTCTGTTTTATGAAATATTGTTTCAGTATTTCTTTTATTTCTAATTCAAATTTTCTATATTGTAATCCATGCATCTTTTTCCACCAGACACATCGGGTACAGTATTATCTTATCACAAATGAATGATTTAAATATACCTGAAACTGTCCCCGGTAGATTAAATTTTATTTATTTGAAAAAACATATTTAGATTTGGGTTTACAAACCCAAATCTTCCAGCAAAGAAGCATTAAAATACCATCTCCCACCAATAAAATTTCCCCCAAAATTCAATTACATTAATATAGGTCATGATAAGAAATCAAAATTGGATTGATATTGTTTTACATTTCTCAAGTGAGATATTAAACAAGTATCCCATTTTGAATAACTGCCATGGAGATTT
>NW_015387261.1:25170-28664 GCF_001527695.2 Protobothrops mucrosquamatus | reverse complement strand
TTTTTTTTTGCTAAAAGTTTCTTTCATTAAAATGTTTGTTTCTTGCAGAAAAAAAATCCTATTTAAATCAGTTGAGTTGATGTCATATTATTTTGGAGTAGCAACCAGGCTAGAATCCATGTCCAAAATATACAGTAAGTAACCACTGTTTTTAAAAAACTAAATATTCTTCCATTTTATATGATTCATTATTGCTGAAAACAAAACAAAAAATCCTGTTGGCAATGAATAACTTCTAGAAGACCTGTAATAAGAGTCCAGAACGGGAAAGAGGAATTAAAAAGATAACTAATCCTCCATGCCACTGAATCATTTCTAATTGAGCTATTGTGGCACTTCTACATCACAGCCATCTGTTGTTTATGATAATTAACAGCCATTTTGATTCATTAGATTTCCCCGTCTCAGTTTGTATCCATAAGCTAAATACTGTTAGAAATAAAAAGAATGCTTTTTATCCCTTCTGGTCTGGCCATTTGAGGATCTTAGTGGAATTCTCTATACTTCTGTATCTTTATGAAAGATAAATCTGGAAATAGCTTGTTTCTTTGCCTCATAGTCCAAATATGTTGCCATTCTAGCTGCTTGCAGTATGTTGCCTCAATAAACTTTGTGAAAAAAAGTTAAACAACAGGATCAATGGATTGTGAAGAATTATATCTAATACTCAGTAAGCTACCTTCATAGATGCAGCAACATCTGAAACAAGTCTAAAAATATTTTTGAAAGCTTCTGGTAAAGGTTTGTTGTGTTGTACATAAGAGAATCTGAGTAAACCATTTTCTCCCTGTTTTCTTGATCTTGGATATGTTGTAAGCTTCTTGACAAGACACCTTCAAGCTACCAGTACATTTCAAGTATTGGAATGCTGGAATTAATTTCTTGTTTGTTTTTAGTTTTTTTTGTTCTGCTTTTGTACTTTTGTTATTTAACTGCTTTTGGATCTCACGCAATCTCCTCCTGATGGTTTCAAGTTTGTCAGCAAAAACCGAGAAATGCTGATTCAGTCAATTTTAAAAAAATAAATTTAATGAAGAATCACATCAGATGAAATATCTGAAGTAAGCATAGTGTTTTGTGTTATCTCCCATTTGAATTGGGGTATCAGCCAAAATTTCCATCTTGCAGAGGGAATACATACTCTCTCACTTGAAGTTTCACTCCCCAGCTTTGTTAAAGCCTTTGTTAAACAGAGAGAAAATTCTCAGAAATTTTTTGGCGTCTTGTTTGAAACATGTGTGACAAAGTTAAAAAAAATCTCAGGAACAAAGTCCAAAATTAATCTACATTTTTATTTCTATAGAAATGTAGATTCTATAGATGTACATAGATATAGGAAGTAAGCAGATAAATTCTTTTTTTTAAAGTTTAGACATGTACTCAGGCAAACTGTCCACACCATTAATCTTATAGAAAATCTTTGATTCTGTCAATAGAATGAAATCTAGAAAGTTTCCTACACCGCATAGAACAACTACAGAATCGTATAAAAAATTAAGGAGAAAGTAGCTCCTATATTTTTGAAGATATTTCAGACATCTTGCCACACTTTGAAGTCTCTATTACAATAATTTCTGGTAAGGTTCCTACCCAGTGTACAATTATTGCCTCGTATCTTTATCAAATATTGGAGCCAAGGTTCTTAAAGCTGCATTGGCTAGACGACATTACCTACAATAATTTGTTCTCCACAATCTGGTTTCATAAAAGAGCATCAACCTTCAGTAATATAAGACTTGTTGATACAATAGCATTCCATACACTCAGCTGATGTCCGCTGATGCACATGAATCCATAGCGTTGGCATTAATGGATGCAGAATAAGCTTCCGATGTGGTTCAAACCAGGTTTTTGATTCATTGGTTGCAGAACTTTACAGTTCCCATAAAATTTACTTGGATTATAATTTATTATTTTAGTTTTCTAGTTGTTTTGTAATATAATTTTGCTAGTTATTAAAATGCAACACAAAACTTGTCAAAGATGTTTCTTATTAACTTTAATTTTTAATTTGGTATTGAAAAATCTGCAATGCTTAGCAAGAAATGCTCTAGTAAGAAAAACTTGTAAAATCAAAGGAATGTATTTAGCGGACTTTTAATACAAACTTTATTATACAGAAGTTATATTGTTGCTTTTTAATCTCTGTCAACAATCTCACCACATTAATACAATTATATGGTAAATATTCTGCTCTATATACAATAAGAAGGTTCAAAAGAATAAAAGAAACAAATTAGGTTTTCTATATTATCCAGAAGCTATTAAATACTTGAGGATTATTTTTTCTAGGAAAATATTGTTTAATCTATAAAAACATTCCAAAAGACATAAGATGGAAGAGAATACTAAGAATTGTGCAAATAATTAATTTTGCATCAAAACCAATAGATATTTGAAAGCTATGCTTATGGTTGTTTCATTAAATAACTTAAATGAATTGATAAATTCCTCTCTTATGGTTGATTTATTTTTGTGATTTTCAAGAACCTCAATCCTTTATTTGCTAACAATCATGCACTGGAATGGAAGTGGTATGGAATATGTGCATCTTGTGGGCTTTGCTTAAAAGTTGTCACAAACGACTGCGAATTTGTCCATGCTGGCTTGCATTTCCTGCTCCAATCCTGCATTAAGGGCACAGTCATCAGCAAAGAGAAGATCTCGTAGCACAGTCTCCTTTACCTTAGTGACAGCCTGGAGTCTTCGCAGGTTGAACAATTTCCCATCGGTTCTGTACCTCAGATTGACTCCCACTGAGCTGTTCTGAAAGGCGTCAGACAGCATGGCTGAAAACATCATGCTGAACAAGGTTGGTGCCAGCACGCAGCCTTGCTGAACGCCATTTGTGACAGGGAAAGCCTCTGAGGCTTCACCGTTGCTCAGAACACGAGCTGCCATGCCATCATGGAACTGCCGTACCATCAGAATAAATCTGTCAGGGCACCCAAACTTCGACATAATGCGCCATAATCCTTCACGACTAACTGTGTCAAAAGCCTTGGTGAGATCCACAAAGGTGGTATATAGTTCACGATTCTGCTCCTGACATTTCTCCTGGAGCTGTCGAGCTGCAAAGATCATGTCCACCGTGCCACACTCTTTGCGGAAACCACACTGTGTCTCAGGTAGTAGACCCTGTTCCAGATGGTCAATCAGGTGATTTAGCAACACTCGTGCAAAGATCTTGCCTGCGACGGAGAGAAGTGATATTCCTCTATAATTATCGCAGACTTGTCGATTTCCTTTCCTCTTGTAGAGGTGCACGATGGACACGTCTTTCAGTTCCTGAGGCATGGAACCTTGTTTCCAGAAAGACCGGAACAGCTGGGTGAGTTTTTCAACAAGCACAGCACCACCAGCCTTATAGACTTCCGCTGGGATTGCATCAGATCCTGGCGCCTTACCACTGGAACACTGACTGATGGCCTGTGAGGTTTCAGCCTCTGATGGTGGGACATCCAGGCTATAGTTGATATCCACCTGGGGTATTC
>NW_015387261.1:13362-23928 GCF_001527695.2 Protobothrops mucrosquamatus | reverse complement strand
ACGTTGTAAGGATGCCAGACCATCGCATCCCTAAACAGCTCTTCTATGGTGAGCTGTCTCAAGGAAAGCGATCGCACGGGGGACAAAAGAAGCGATACAAAGACACGCTGAAAGTGTTGTGTCCTGAGCCTGCAAAAGCAGGCTCGGGACGTTGCAAGAGTCCCGGGCATTTGCAAAGGCTGCCCGGGACCAGACTGGGTGGCGCCGGCCTTGCGCGCATGCGCAAGGCGGGAAAAGACCGCCTTGTGATTGGTTGGATTTGCCCGGGGATCAGAAGGTATAAATAGAGGCCTGCGTGCCTCTGCTCGGGTTGTTCGTAGATTGGAAGCAGAGAATAAAGACTTGTTAGAAATGCTTCATCTCAAGCGCCATTATTCTCCAGACTTAACACTGGCGACGAAGGTGGGATTCAGTCTATACAGCTAGGGAAGCTTGAAGACTCACCCAAAGAAGTCCGGAAGAGGAAAACGGCGTGGAAGTCAGCGTTTATCCTGCCAGTACGAAATCGCTGGAGGGTGCGTGCGACTGAAGAAGACTCTGATCCTCGATCATGGCGAAAGTTGGGCGTTTAGCGGAATTCGACGTCTCCCACCCCGAGAGGTGGGAATCTTACGTTGCAAGAGTCGAGACTTACTTCCGCGTAAACCAGATAAGGGAGGAAGGCTTAAAGGCTGCCACAATGTTGTGCATTTGTGGGAAAGACGCCTTTGAGATCGCCGAGAACCTAATCGCCCTGGCCTCGCTGGAAACGGTGTCATACTCCGATCTGAAGAAAGTTTTAAAGGAACACTTCCAGCCCAAGCAATCTGTCATGGCTTGGAGGCACACATTTCAACAGAGGGATCAGCGAGCTGTGGAATCAGCAAAAGAATACGTTGCAGCTTTGAGAAGAGCAGCTAAACCGTGTGATTTCAAGGACTTAGAGGAAAGACTGCGTGATCGTTTTGTGTGCGGACTGAGGAACAGAGACTTACAGCAGAGGCTGTTCGCCAAGGAAGATGTCTCTTTCCAAGATGCTCTGCGAGAGGTTTCAGCAGAAGAAGCTGCAGGTGGGGCGGTCAAGAACATGCGGCCTAATCAAAGCGCTCCAGAGACCGTCACCATCCACAAGCAAGATGTGCGAGAGGACTCGGAAGAAGATCCTGAAGAAGAGGTGGACAAGCTTTACCAAGCAGCTGGAAGGAGGTCCAAAGATCGTCAGGACAAGGGCCCAGCTGAGCTTTGTTGCCTCGGATGCGGTGGACGCCACAAGTGAGCGGAATGTCGGTTCCGTTCCGCCATTTGCCGAGCGTGCGGAAAGAAAGGCCACATCGCTGCGGTCTGCCTGGGTCGACAGAAGGTACAACTGAAGGAAGAATTGCATCTGAAAGGTACCAGGGTGCCCAGTCAAAACAGGGTGGGGTTCTATGCAACACGCCAGAACATTTTAAGAATAGGCACACACAAACCCCTTAAAAAGAAACTATCTCTTAAAGTGAAATTGCAGGGAGTTCCATTGTCGATGGAACTTGACACGGGGTCTGCCCTATCCATAATTTCCCTCAACACATTTCACAAAATCTGCAGCAGCAGTGGCCAGCGAGTTTCGTTAAGGCCTTCTAATGTAATCCTTATGGATNATGATGCAGCAGCTGAGGCCCAAACTATTGTCACCCATCATGGGGCTTTCAAGGTGAAGAGGTTACAGTTTGGGGTGAATGTCGCTCCTGGCATTTTTCAGAGTGTAATGGAAAACACCCTGAGGGGTATTCCTGGCGTGTGTCCTTATTTTGATGACGTTCTCATCGCAGGAGACTCTCCACAAATGCTGGCTGAGAGATTAAGGGCTGTTTTGCTTCGTTTCCGAAGAGCAGGTCTTAAATTAAAACAGGACAAATGTAAGATTGGAGTGCACTCCACTGAGTTCCTGGGATTCAGGATAGATGCTCAGGGTATCCACCCGTCTGATGCTAAGCTCAAAGCTATTGAGAAGGCTCCAAGCCCCATGTCTAAGGGCGAATTGCAAGCCTTTTTGGGTTTACTGAACTTTTATCATGCTTTTCTACCTCATAAAGCTGCTATTGCTGAACCTTTGCACAGACTTCTTGACAAAAATGCTTGTTGGCGCTGGACCAAAGTCCATGAGGCCAGTTTCAATGAGGTTAAAGCCTTGCTTACATCCAATGTGGTGTTGGCTCATTTCAATGAGCAGCTGCCAGTGTGTCTGGCTTGTGATGCCTCCCCCTACGGTGTGGGTGCTGTACTTAGCCATTTGACGGCTGACGGGACTCAGGTCCCTGTGGCTTATTACTCTAGGACTTTGTCTGCTGCTGAGCGCAACTATGCTCAAATTGATAGGGAGGCTTTGGCTCTTATGGCTGGAATTAAAAAGTTCCATGACTTTATCTATGGCCGCCACTTTACGGTCTTTACTGACCACAAGCCTTTGCTGGGGTTATTCACTACATCCAAACAAACACCTCACATCCTGTCCCCTTGTATGCTGCGTTGGTCCATCTTCCTGTCAGCTTATGACTATTCACTGGTCCATAAGCCTGGCAAGGAAATGGGTCATGCAGATGCATTGAGTAGGCTGCCATTGCCTACTGTGGAGCCTGATCCCACTCCTGCTGTACACATATTGTCCATTCAGGAGTTGCCTGAGTGTCCCCTCAATGCTAGGGATGTGGCTGCTGAAACTGCCACTGACCACACGCTCAAACGCGTGCTGTCATGGGTCCTGTCAGGTTNGTTGATAGCCATTCCAAGTGGCTGGAGGTCGTGCCTGTGTCTTCTACCACAGCTGCCAAGACTATTCAAGTGTTGAGAAACATTTTTGCTGCACACGGGCTGCCAGATGTTCTGGTGTCAGATAACGGTCCTCAATTTACTTCTACTGAGTTTCAGGGATTTCTACAGGCCAACATGATCCACCACGCTGCTTCAGCTCCTTTCCATCCTTCCACCAACGGTCTGGCTGAACAGATGGTCCACGTCGCCAAGGACGCCCTCAAGAAGCTGACTTACGGCAACTGGCATCACAGGTTGGCTGACTTTCTTCTAGCCCATCGTACTACTCCGTGCACTGCCACGGGTAAGTGCCCGGCCGAACTCCGTTGGGGTCGTCGGCTCGTGACTAAATTGGACAGGCTGCATCCGGAGCGTGTAGCTTCACAGGTGTCTCAGCCACACCCACCACGGGTCCTGCGAGAAGGTGATCCTGTCTGGGCCAGGAACTACGGGCCTGGACACCTCTGGGTCCCGGCTGTGGTCTGCAAGGTCTCGGGGCCTCTGTCCTACGAGGTGTCCCTGGAAGACGGCCGCGTTCTTCGCCGCCACATTGATCAACTACGTGTGAGGCGGGACTCACCTGGGGTTCCTCCTCAGTTTCCTCTAGGGGGGGAGGAGGAATGGGAAATGCATTCTGGGAATCAGAATCAGTTGCCAACAACGGTTGTGGGGAACGACACGGGTACTCAACACCCAAGTTCCACAGGAGATTCAGGTAGCAATTCATGGGGAAGGGGGCACACAGACACCCCCACAAGCACTCCAGCCTGGGAGTCCCACCGGAGGTATACTAATTATCCACACCTCACAAACAATACTCCAGACATGGAGAATAACTGGGAGCATACTCACAACTCACAATATGCAAGAGAGCAGGCAAAACAAAGGGGGAACACGTCCTTTGCAGAAATGGCTCATAGAAGGATGTCCCCATGCATAAGGGCTAACAGGGAGGCATCCCTAGACCCTATCATTACAGAAAGGAGCCAGGAAAACCACACTCTGTCAGGAAACACGGAGATGAGTTCAGAGGGATTGGAAAACTCCATAGGTGGTAGGTCAACCAGGTATAGCGATCAACAGAGTCCTGACTTCTCGAGCTCAGGAGACGGGCAGGAAAGTCAAACAGAAGTCACAAGACAACCACAGGGCAATTCACCTAGTGTGGGAAGCAACGGGAAAAACACTACAAGTTCCCCAGGTCCGAGAAGGTCGCTAAGGGTCAAAGGCCCTCCCAAATACCTTGCAGATTACGTAAGGTGAGCATGTAAATAGCAATAACTGAACTAGAGGTCCAGGCTGGTTGACTCTACGGAAACGATGTTGGGGCCATTGGGTCTTTGTACGACGGAACAGCCCCACACCTTACACACACTGTGTGACATTAACTCAACAGTTAATTATATAACCATCACTATGATGGCGTCCATATGGGCGCAGTATTATTTCATCTAGGGGGGAGGGGTGTTGTGTCCTGAGCCTGCAAAAGCAGGCTCAGGACGTTGCAAGAGTCCCTGGCATTTGCAAAAGCTGCCCGGGACCAGACTGAGTGGCGCCGGCCTTGCGCGCATGCGCAAGGCAGGAAAAGACCGCCTTGTGATTGGTTGGATTTGCCCGGGGATCAGAAGGTATAAATAGAGGCCTGCGTGCCTCTGCTCGGGTTGTTCGTAGATTGGAAGCAGAGAATAAAGACTTGTTAGAAATGCTTCGTCTCAAGCGCCATTATTCTCCGGACTTAACAGAAAGCATCTCTCAAGTCCCTGGATATCGACACCATCTCTTGGGAATTTTTGGCGCATAATCGACTGACATGGCGTACCCTGGTTTACCAGGGTTGCCAGACATATGAACACAGAAGGACAATCTTGGCACAAGAGAAGCGAGCACTCCGTAAAGCCAGAGCTGCAAATGCTGAAGCAATAGTGTCCACATTTCTCTGTTCAGTATGTGGCAGAACATTCCGTGCTAACATCGGTTTCATCAGCCATCTACGGACACACCGTGTCAAGGTCTTCATCGAAATCGATGGATGAACAACAACACTTAAAAGTAATGATCTAATATCTTTGTGGATTTCTCAAGTTTTGGGTATTTATTGCATTAGGACTATGACCCCCCAAAATGATTGTGTACTCAGTCAAAAATGCTTGTATCTTAGACACTAAATAGTGACTTAGTGAAATTTTATAACTCTCAGCCTTTGAATTAGCTTTGTACCAATAGAGAGGTAAAACTGGGCAATATAATATAATACGTCTATTCTAGATAACGTAGCATAGGATTTCCCCCCCTTCAACACATGGGGTTTTTAAATCATTAATTAGGTATAAAGCAATATAGTTTATTTAACCGTAATATTATAGTGTTATATTGTTATTTAGTTGATATATAATACCGCAATCTTCTTAAGAAATGCTAAATACAACATTTTTGAATTTACATTATTTTTTCTTTAGAAACGATTGGGCAAATATACCCCAACTTCACCATTCAGGCAAATCCTTCCAAAAATCTGTGGATATTTGTAGAATTGAATGTGCACATGAGATATTCTGTTTTTAAAAAAGATTAATACTGAAAAGAAGCATGGGAGTCGAAAGCAGGGACTTAATGCTGATCTATGACCATAATAAAGATTTGATTTGATAAAAGCAGAGACTGTGATGATCAGAGATTTGTCTTTCACTCTGCTGTTATTTTCACCAAAATCCCTCCCCTAAAAGTTGCTATTTTGTTCCTCAAAGCTGCAGTAGATGGAGGCCAATAGAAGCTTGGAAGGCATTTTCTATGGGAAAGAGCTAAGGCAGGCGTAGTCAACCTTGGCTCTTTTATGACTCAGGAATTCTGGGAATTGAAGTCCACGAGTCATAAAAGAGCCAAGGTTGACTACCCCTGAGCTAAGGAGATAGTCCAACTTCTGTTTCACTCCTGATTCTCATCAGAGCAGGTAGTAAATTGAAATTGGCAGGTATTCACTGAAATGTGAAAGAGACCCTTGATTTCCCAGTGACCTGAATGACTAGTAGACAGCTCATGTGTGTTGTTCAAATATAGCTATTGTTTTTCTAGTGCTTGTTGCATAGTCTCTATTGTTTGGTAGTAAGTGAATCAGGACTATGTTAAAATGCTCGCTTGCCTGAGAGATTTCAGCCATGAGGCCTGGTTTCTCATAATGCACTGAGCTATGACCCATTTATTCATGGCTTATTATATATACAAAACTGTAAACCACAGTTTAAAAACAACAATGGTTGAGTTTGCACAACATATTAAGCCAAAAAAATAATAATCAAACAAACTCATTGCTGTGTCCATGATGAATGAAGTCAGCCAAGATAATTAAATAAAATTTTATGATAAATGTTTGCGATGCTCTTAGTAAGCATGAAGTGTCTCTCTCCCATTATAATTTTCCTGGCATATAGGAAATACCAGATTGTCTTATCACATTCATGTTGGCCCATAGTCAGTACTTTCACATGCTGTGTCCCTCCAGACAGGCGGCTTTATTTCTTCATCTATCTCCAATCAGCATGACCAGTATCAGCCTCGGAGTTCTGATTTATTTGGTCATGTCTATCGGACGAGGGGGGGGGATAGGACAGCATCCATCTTCAGTCTACAACACAGTCCTTTCAGCAGTTCCAAGAAGGCTCCACACCCATTTGCACTACTCAGGTTACCTTGAGGACACAGCTAAACCTTCAGGTGGCCTCAATTACTCTATAAAAGAATGCAAATGCCCAGCTGTCTGCAAGGAATATAAATCCTTCAACTCTGACTCCCCACCATCCAGTCAGAGCTGAAGAAGCTTCTTGGATGAGAACTGAAACGTTTTCAAAGAAAAACAAGAAAGTCCAGTTGCCTCCTGAAAAAGCACCTTTGGGAGAAGCCATTAAATCATTTTAACAGTTTTCTTGCTGCAAACTGTCTAAAGCAGGCATGTCAAACTCACGACGTCACGTGACTTCACGCAATATATCGGACTGGTTTTGCCATTGCCAGCAATGGGGTGGGCACAGCTTCCACGTGACGCGTCCAGCCCGCGGGCCGGCAGTTTGACACCCCTGGTCTAAACTAAATAGTCCAATAATAGTCTAAATAACTAATGATAAATAACTAATAGTCTAAAGCTGTGTTTCCCAAAATGTGATCTGTGGTGGAGTTACTAGTCCTTTTGGGGGGAAAAAAGTATTGGTCCTTGGAAAAATTCAAAAATAAGTAATCTTTTCCCCTCTGACCAGAACAATGTAGTCACAATCTTGCCAACAGAGTAACTGGAAGAAAAATTAAAAGAACCCTCACAGGATTGCACTTCTGGTGCATTCTTCCAATGAAAACTTTATATTGGCTCCATGTAAAGTTTGAAAACTAATAGCCAAGATAAATTACCTGCATACTATTGACAAAGATGTAATCATTCCTTTGTTGAACATTCTTATATCCCAGATTTATGGATAAAAGCAAGCAAATTAGTTGTATTCATTCCATTTATTCAACAAGTCAATGAAACAGATAATTGAAAATATGCAGAAAATATTGAAGAAACTCTTGTACATCTAATACACAATAGTCAAATGTTTTGTATTACAAATAGATGAAAGTAGAGCTCTCCCAAAAAAACAGTGTCTGTGATTAGGAGTGGGGGGAGGGGAAAGGAATAGCTGAGTGGGAATTTGCAGGAGGATGTGTGGGAGAGACTCCAATCATCACAGATAGCAAAAGTTCTAAAGAGAACTCACATGACATCTTTTGCAAATACAGGTAGTCCTTGACTTACAACAGTTCATTTAGTGACTGTTCAAAGTTACAACGGCACTGAAAAAAGTGACTTATGACCATTTTTCACACCTACAACCGTTGCAGCATCCCCATAGTCATGTGATCAAAATTCAGATGCTTGGCAACTGACTCATACTTACGACGGTTGCAATGTCCCGGGGTTACGTGATCACCTTTTTGACCTTCTGACAAGCAAAGTCAATGGAGAAGCCACATTCTCTTAACAACCATGTTACTAACTTAACAACTGCAGTGATTCACTTAACAAATGTGGCACAAAAGGTCATAAAATGGGGCAAAATTCACTTCATAAATGTTTCATTTAGTAACAAAAATATTGGTTTCAATTGTGGCCGTACGTCGAGGACTAGCTTTAATAGATTTCTGCATTTATTGCAGGAGAAGGCTTGGGGACAAAGTTGCTGCACTGCAGCTGGCCATGGAAAAGGAGAAGTTAAACGAAGGAGAAGTTCTCTGCTCCTTGGGAAGAGCAGAGAAGGGAAGTGAACATCAGAAAACAAAATGAGGAAGATAAGGGAAGCTTATGACCTAGAGAAGGAAGAGAAACAGGAAGTACCCAGTGCTAACAGAACTCAGCAATTAGTACCAGTCTCTTGCTCTAGAACATAACCCAAAATCACCAGCCACAGACTTGCTAATCCTGGATTTCCAGAACAGGTGGGAAACACTCAAGCAAGACATGTGAGTCAAAGAAACCCAGGAACCACTTTGAGGAAGAAGGTGCATGTTGTAGGGATGGAAAATGTGAGAGGAACCAAAATCACAGTGTATAGATCTGATAAGAAACATCCAAGGCAGGACAGAAAGGCTGCTGAGACTCATGAAATATGTGAAGCTTTGTGTGTGTGTGTATGTGTGTGTGTGTGTGTGTGAAGGAAGGGAGAGCTCAGGTTGTCTTTCCTCAGTCGTTTCCCAGAGGATGTAAGAAGAGAGAACCACAGAGAACTGCCTCCACCAACACTGACAGAACTTCTAGAAAGGAAAATGGAAGATTCTAAAGATCCAGTGTGGATACAGACATCTTTATAAAATGATGAAAAGGGGGAAAAAGGACAGGTATGAGAAATGGAAGGAGGAAAGAAGAGTACAAGGCAGTTGCCAGAAACTAGCGATTGTGTCAGAAAGGCTAAAGCTCAGAATACGTTCAGGTTTATGCCAAAACAATAGCAATAAAATCTTTTTTTATACATGTCAAAAGTGAAAGGAAAAGAGGCTGTCACTTAGCAGAAAGGAGTGAAAGGGCAACAAATGATGGTAAGGAGGCCAAATGCTTCAACTTGTATTTTATTTTGATTTGTCTCCAAAAAAATATTAGTTCATAGCTGGCCATCCTTTGCATAAATGCAAGAAAAGAGATGCAACTAACAATCTTAGAGAATACTTACCTAATGTAAATGAATTCAAGTCTTAAAGTCAGACAAATTATATCCTTGGATACTGAAAGGACTAGAGCAGGGGTAGGCAACCTTGGCTCTTTTATGACTCGTGGATAGAGAATGTGATTGTAAAACTGCTAACTGTAATCTTTGAGAACTCCTGAAGACCTGCCAAGATTCCAAAAGTCCAAAGGGGAACAATATTCTTCTCCAAAAAAAGGAAGGAAGGAAGAAGGAGGAGATGGGAAATTACAGAGTTGTCAATCTGGCATCTCCACTGGGCAAGATCCTCAAGCAGATTATTAAACAGCATGTTCATGATCACTTACATAGGAATGCAACAGCTAACAAAGCCAAAATGGTTACAGAGTACCAATAGTCATGCCAGTCTAGCCTTATCTTCTTCTTTGACAGATTTACTAGATTAATAAATCAGAGTGTTCTGGATCACATGGATCCATTTAACCTTGCATAACTCTATGTTCCTTGTGTAGCTCTATCTAATCCTAACTAGGGAGCAAGGGTCAGGGGGCGGAGCTTCAAAAGGCATCCCTGGACACTAGCCTGGGGTTAGTTCCTTTGTTCTTTGGCCAAACACATGCAGCCACACGGCTGCAGACTCCACGATCACCCCACCATGTGATGCTTGGGAGAAGAGGGGAAAATCTAATGTCAATTTACCTGTGGGACAATCAGATTGCTGAAACCTATTTTGGAAGGACCTCTACAAACTGTAAGTCTTTGTTTAGGATTCCCAGAATAAAGCAATATCTCTGTTTGTTCTTCTGAGTTATCTATCTGTTCCAGACTGCAAAGGGCAAATTTCATGTCCAGAACAGAATAGTAAATTGACACATTCATTCTCCTCTGATCTCCAGCAATAGCAATTTGATGAGATTAATTTTCCTCTGATCTTCAAACTTTAAAGAAGTAAAGAAAAGTCTCTCTTGCATGTGAAAGTAACTCAATGTTTCCAAGGATTGCCTGCAAAAGAAATGTCACTGTATCTGCTTGGCAGACAGCGTTTCAAAGAAGGTGTGATTCAGTGCATTGTATTGTTAATTTGCTGGTAAACTCTGCAAGCCATTAAGCCGCTTGCATGGATCTCCGTTCAAGAGAGAAAAGCAGTTGCCATAGAAACCCCCCTTACTCTTCACTGATTGAAATATTGAAGCCTGTCTCCCACCCTGCCTAATGCAACAAGGATTTATCAAAAACAGAGCTGACTTCTACAACGACCCCCTGTACCACTCCATCAGAGAAGCTCAGTCCTCAGCACCGAAGCAAACCAGTCACAACTCCGATGTCATCAAGCGCCCCTTCCAAGCTACAAAGGACAGATCTACCTATCCAGTGTTCAAAACAGACGTCACGTCCCCCCCAAAGACACCCCCAGACGAACGAGCACCAAAGAGCTCATTCGAACCCTCGTTCACCTAAAAAAGGCTTGACTTGTCCAATCCACAAGTCCTCTCACTCTCTAAATGATTGCAGAGACTTTAGGAAAAAATCACTAGATGAGAGAAAGACCCTACTCAAAGAAAGTAAGATATGTTTCAAATGCTGCGACTCCATGGAGCACATGGCCAAAGATTGCACAGCTAGAGTGAAATGCCAC
>NW_015387261.1:11690-12905 GCF_001527695.2 Protobothrops mucrosquamatus | reverse complement strand
AGAAAAATACCTCACTTAGCACACATAGCTGATTTAATCCCTCCTCTAGATCCTGAAGCTAAAATCCTACTCATGGTGGGAAGAGACGCCCCAGAGTCCATTGGCTCCGATGAGAGAATCAAAGGTCCACCAGGAACCCCAGTAGCCATTAAGACGGAACTCGGATGGGCCATAGGAGGGACAGTTTGTGTTGATCAACTGCAAATCCCAACCCAGGTGAGCATATCAAACACCTCCATTCCCTGTAATGGAACAGCACCTCACCTAAAGCCACACCTAGAACACTGCGTGCTTGTGACAACCAAACCTGCTTTGGAGGCAACAGTGTTCCAGACAAGCAAAAATCACAACAACTTAGCCTTGTCCATAGAGGACAAACAAGACGAACAACGTCTGCAAGACCAGAGTATGCAAGTGCAGTGCACGTATGTTTCCAGCTCACCCACCACAGTGCAAAAGAAAGAATTGTATGCTTCCTTAGATGTGTCAACAAAGGCAAACGCAGTCTTAAGATACGTCACAGTCTACAGCGGGGAGAACCACACTTACGTCATTTTGTTTGCAACCATAAGATACATCAGAGTCTACAGCGGGGAGAGCTGGAGTTTCGGTGTCTTCTTTGGAAAAGCGAGACTAACACTACATGAAGGCCACACTGTACCAAGGTTAGTACTATGTGGTACCACATTGGCTGTAAAGCTCACCAACTTGACAGCGAAGACGTTGTGCCTTGAACTACAGTCTACCACCTTCTACGCAGACAGCAAGGAGATGTCAAGCTACATCTACAAACAAAGCAGACATTTCTACGTTTATGTAGGCAATAGAATGAAGAGTGTTGAAACATCTTTGAGCCCTGAACAATGGCAACATGTGCCAACAGGCAACAACCTTGCCACACAGTTAACAGAATGGACCTGGCTAGGAAGTCCTGAGTTCTTGGTCCGTTCAAATAGACAAACGGCTCAATGCACCAACCTTCAACTTCAGGCACCCAGTAAACGTCAACCAATCCACTTCAAACCCCTGACTAAGCGGAAGCACCTGAGTTTAGGCATAGTTCTGATCATCTTGATCACTTGTCTTAGCATCCCAAGAACGAACGTTATAAGAATCTGCAAGGACTTACAGACTATTGAAGACATTTGCCATGACCCAGTGATTGACAAATGCCTGACGGCCAAAAATTGCCTTCCCCAAATCATGGACTCTATG
>NW_015387261.1:6563-10132 GCF_001527695.2 Protobothrops mucrosquamatus | reverse complement strand
TGATGAAGACTGAACCAGAAGATAAAACCTCAAATGATGTATTGTGTTTATGCATTGTTTGATGTAACACTTGCTTATTTTTTGCATAATTGTGCATGCTTTATATTTACCAATAGTTATGCATGTTTTGATACCAAGTTTTTTACCTATGTAGTCACAAGTTAGTCAACATTGAGTACTGTATACTTTAATGCTATATTTTTTTTTTCATATTCAGTTAGTAAGTAGTGGAAATATAAATTTCCAAGCGGGGAGTGTTCTGGATCACATGGATCCATTTAACCTTGCATAACTCTATGTTCCTTGTGTAGCTCTATCTAATCCTAACTAGGGAGCAAGGGTCAGGGGGCGGAGCTTCAAAAGGCATCCCTGGACACTAGCCTGGGGTTAGTTCCTTTGTTCATTGGCCAAACACATGCAGCCACACGGCTGCAGACTCCACGATCACCCCACCATGTGACGCTTGGGAGAAGAGGGGAAAATCTAATGTCAATTTACCTGTGGGACAATCAGATTGCTGAAACCTATTTTGGAAGGACCTCTACAAACTGTAAGTCTTTGTTTAGGATTCCCAGAATAAAGCAATATCTCTGTTTGTTCTTCTGAGTTATCTATCTGTTCCAGACTGCAAAGGGCAAATTTCATGTCCAGAACAGAATACAGAGAAATGCCACGAACAAAGAGTACTTTATTTCAACAAAACCTGGCATGATATTAATAACATGATAAAATGTGGGCTAACTGAGACAAATGTTAAATGGATGTTAAACCTGGAGAAACTTCATAAATTCATCATCATCACTTTGGAGAATAGTATTAGGTGGACTATCACAGGATTCTTCCCGAGGGTCTGTGCTGTTCAAGGTTTTTATTAATGGCTGAAAGAGATGAGGGATTGATCATCAAATTTGCAGAGAACCCAAAACTAAGAAGAGAAACTAATGCTTTGGAAGAGAAAGAAAAGATTCAGAAAGATAAGGACAGGCTTGAACAGTGGGCCAAAACAAACAGAATGAGAGGAATATAAAGACCTGCATCTAGGCAGGAAAAAAAAAAGAAAGCTCAAATGTAGGATGGGGAAATTAAGAAGTTCTGCATGAGAACAGACAACAGAACTGAGTGTATTTAGGCTACAGAAGAGAAGACTAAGGATAGCAGCCATCAAATACTGCATCTAAAGGGTTGTCATGCAGAGGCGGAAGTAGATTTGTTGTCTTGTTCTCCCAGAGGGCAGGATTAGAGACAATGGGTTGAACATATAGGACAGTACATTCAGATTTGATGTTAGGCACAATTTCTACACGGTAAGAGATTTTAATCAAGGAAACAGTTTGCCTCATAAATAGGGTTGCCAGGTGTCCACTATTTGAGTGGACAGTCCACTATTTTCACATTATGTTCACTATTTTTTTCACAAAATAGTGGACATTTTTTTTATTCAAAAGCTTTATGATGAAATGGTACGTAATCTAAAGCTGTACAGTCTACTTTTTTACTACTTAACCCCCCCCCCCCCGCTTGTCCGCTATTTTTTGGAAGCAGACCTGACAACCCTACTCATAAAAAGACCTCTACTGGAGGCCTTCATATTGAATCTGGATAGCCATATCCTGCACTGAATAGAAAGTTGATCTCTGACATCCTTTCCAAGTTTATGATTCTATGAAAAGCTTGATATCAATTTGATGTGTTTCAGATACAATAAAGGCACCATTCAAGAAGATAATGTCATCGTTCCGGCTGATGATTCCAATGAAGTAAGCACACCTGAGACATTGCGGTCTCTAATGCAAAACTTTATTGAGCATAGCATACCGGCACTAATGAATGTAAAACCAGCTCTAGCAATATGGTGCCAGAAAGATAGCTAAAAGAGTAGATTTCCCCTTCCCTCCTCTGACACTTCAGATCACACTGTCCAATTAATCTTCAAGTCATTGTTTATGAGAAAAAGATTTCCACTTGCCATAACATCTCCTCTGCGACCTTGCTTCTCATACAGATATAAACCACCTGTGCATTCCATACATTCCCCTCCCCTCTCAGAACTGTTAGCAAGCTAAAAGAGGCATGGCTGTCCTAGCAGACGCAGTCTTATACTTTGTTTAACAAACTATTTCAAACAAAATCACAGCTGACATTTTTTAAGCCAATAAGTGTTTTTATTATTCAAACTGATATTGATTGAAAAAAAGTGTTAACCTAGACCAGTGATGGCGAACCTTTTAGAGACCGAGTGCCCAAAAACTGGCCCCGCCCCTGCTCCACCCCTTGCCCTGCCCCCCATCCCTTACCCCGCCTGCCCACAGGACCACTCACTGCCTCCAGGGCCCGCCGTAGATCGCCCAGACAACCCAGCAACGCTATGGCGGCCACACCCTCTGCCCGCGCCCTGAAGCATCAACTGCATGATGGGTTGTGAGGACAGAGCAAGACTACGCTGCCTGGCTGCCATGTCCTTGGCTGCACTGCTCCGTGTGGGCCACGCTCGGGGGCAACTCTCCTTCAGGGGGGCTGCTGGAGATGAGGGGGTCATGGGGAGAGGCAAGGCTGGGGCAACAGCACGTGTGCCCACAGAGAGGGCTCCGAGTGCCGCCTCTGGCACCCATGCCATAGGTTCGCCACCACTGACCTAGACAATGGTGGGATTCAAACAGTGGTCAGATTCCATAGTAAGTTTTTCCTGTGGACCAAAGTAGCAACTTCAGATTCTGTGGTTAGACTGAAGTATTCATAAAGAAGCACTGTGAGAACTATGCTCTTCAGGTCGAATTCCACTCTCCAAAAATGTGTGAAGTTTATAAATTATATAAAAGATTGTCCTTAAAATTCCAAGTTTTTGCAGCTTTGATATTTTATCATTCCTGGAGTGATATTATCCCTTGAGCACTAACACAAACATGCCACCCTGTCCCAAGTATTCTTGAATGTTTGCTGATTGTGAGGAGAAAACTCAATGTGAATCACTTTTTTGTGTGATTTGTTCATGCCCTTTTTTGCAGTTGCCAAAAATACACTTTGTAATAATTTGTAGTTATAGAAATAGATTGCATTGTTATATATTGGCCCTCATGGGTCCAGAAATTACATGAGAATTCTTAAAACAAGGTTACAACTTGTTTTGTGCAGCATCTGCTCAAATGATTGTCAGTGGCATATACAGGAGAGTAAAAAAGTGAAGGTAGCAGTCAGGCAGCAGGATCAAAACTCTGCTCCCTTTATATGTGTTGATGTCACATACATCTTCCTACATCCTCAACTGTCATTTTAATTTTTGATAATTGTAATATTCAGTGTTGATTGGCTTCATGTAACTACCTAAATTCATGGGCATTAGTACTCTTAAAACATGAAATCGCTATGCAGATAACTGTACATATCCACCCCGGGCCACCCCAACGATGCCCTTGACGTGATGACCCGGTGTCTGGAGGCCGTGAGGGTCTGGATGGGGAGGAACAGACTCAGGCTCAACCCTTCCAAGACCGAGTGGCTGTGGCTACCGGCGCCTCGGCATAGTCAGCTGGTTCCATCGCTGACTATAGGGGGCGAAACTTTGGCCCCCTCAG
>NW_015387261.1:0-5918 GCF_001527695.2 Protobothrops mucrosquamatus | reverse complement strand
TAATAATAATAATAATAATAATAATAATAATAATAATAATAATAATAATAATAATAATAATAATAATAATAAAGTTGGAAGGGACCTTGGAGGTCATCGAGTCCAACCCCCTGCTCAGGCAGGAACCCTACACCATTTCAGACAAATGTCCAGTCTCTTCTTAAAAGAGACTGTCCAGTCTCTTCTTAAAAACTCTATGCTTTCCTATTTTAATTCTTTTATTAAAGTGATAAAAGAATCAAAGATAGGAAAATATAGTAATCCGTATTTTAATGTTGTAGCCTTGTGTGCCAAAAATTTAATATAGGAGTAATTGCAAGGTTAGTACAATGGGGAATTCCTAGGGATATCAATGTCTTTTGCCAAGCATCTTCTTACAGTAAGAGTGGTTATTCACTTTCAGGAATTAGAAATCTCCAGACAGGTATTTACTAGAATGTGAGA
The DNA here is from genome assembly GCF_001527695.2 of Protobothrops mucrosquamatus. Taxonomy (NCBI): domain Eukaryota; kingdom Metazoa; phylum Chordata; class Lepidosauria; order Squamata; family Viperidae; genus Protobothrops; species Protobothrops mucrosquamatus. Next base: position 5,474 of record NW_015387261.1, on the reverse strand, counting down.
CATTCCACAGTTCATGAACTGTGAAGGGAAAAAAAATATGGTTTTCAAAGGTAAGACCACAAATAAACTTGCCAGTATAAATTGACTAACTAGTTTATGTGTCATGTTCCTCTTTGAAAGAAATGTCTGCTTTTAGTATTATAGCATCAGAATGATCAGTTTTGTGGAATGTGCTATATGTTTTGCATTATTAAAGGCAAGATAAGGAATCAATACGTCTCCAGATGCTGAGCTACCAGCATCCTGCATGTTAGCCTGAGTTACCTGGAATTGCAGTCTGACAACATCCAGAAAACTACAGGTCTTTCATTCCTGTTGTTAGTTTGTGTCAGCTTGGTCAAGATAAGATGAAGCTGGTGATAGTCATAGTATTATTAGGACAATCACCAGCTTCATCTTATTCCTAATAACAGAGACTTTCTGAAGGGCTAAAAAATCCTTGAAAGTCATGTGCCTATTTTCCTATTCCAACAAGGAGGAATTCCTCTCCAGATTTTTTAGTATTATTTTGTGGTTCCTAAGGACTCCTACCATCATATTAGCAAATCCCAAACAACAGTGGTCCAAATTTCCAGTAGGTTTTATTTTTTCCAAACCAACAGACAAAATAGATGAACTATGTCTCTAGAAAAGTGTTTAACACTCTTGTTAGCATTTTTAAAAATTAGCAAGAAAGGTTTCAAAAAATCAATGTATGTTCTTACTTCAGTGAGATTACTATGTCACTGCCTTATCCTGCTCAGGCATCCCAAAACAAATTAACAAGAATCTGGTCCATAACTGTGAAAGACTTACCTACCCTTATGCCAAACCTTTTTTTTAACCACAGTGTGTTCAATTTATTCATAACATTAAGCAAGACATGTAAACTAAGCCAAATCTTTAAAAAAATCTGATTATGGTATATGTAATGTCCAAATCTGGTCTAGATTGTGAAAACAAATCGAATCATACAGAAAAGAACAAAGGTATAGTAGATAAATAAACCTATATACCACAAAAAAGTAAAGCATTGTGGGATGCTGGCTATTTCTCCTGATATGGATGCTAAAGTATGCCAACAGGATTTCCAATCGATGTATAGGTAGTATTCAATTTACAAACGTTTGTTTAATTATAATAGCACTGGAAAAAAGTGGCTTATGACCATTTTTCAACTTACAACCATTGCAGCATCCCCATGGTCACATGATCAAAATTCAGATGCTTGGCAACTGTCTCATATATATGATGGGGTCATGTGATCAACTTTTGCAACCTTCTGAGAAGCAAAGTCAATGGAATTCAGATCCACTTAACAACCTTGTTACTAACTTAACAAGTACAACGATCCACTTAACAACTGTGGCAAGAAAAGTCATAAAATGGGGCAAAACTCACTGAACAAATGTTTCACTTAGCAATATAAATGTTGGGCTCAATTGTGGTCGTAAGTCAAGGACTACCTGTATATCTATCATAGTTACATTCAAGTTTCCCAAGATACCAGTTCCTATAGTGATCACCAGCAGGTCTGGATCTTTTCATGGTTCCAAAAGTTGCATAAGTATAACATTGTTTTGAAATCCTTTTGCTTATTTAATTTGCTTTGACATCATTTTCTGTTATTGCACATCTACTGAAAAAAGGCAAAGGTGTACCAACAATGGAATGCAATGCAGCACAGAACAGTTGCCACCAAGGAGTCACTGACCTTTTCAAAAGAGTTTACAGGTCAAAGAGCGCCTTTTCCATCATTTGTTAAGACACGCGGTCCTGTCCAATGGCAGAAGTGGTTGGCAACAATCTAGCAGCATCATGGAAATGTAAAGTCTAAAGTCACTTTTAATCTTTTGTAGCAGATGCAACCAGCATTCTTGTGACATACTGAATGCATCAATCCACAAGAAAATTAATTAATTAATTAATTAATTAATTAATTAATTAATTTTCTTGTGGATTGATGCATTAATTAATTCTATAGCTGCACAACTCAACCAGGTGATTCTGGGTGGGTTTAGAATTCTAAAATTCTGAAAGAGTTAAAACAATTTAATTTAAAGGACATTAAAACATCCTATTTTATTTTTCAGATGTGCATTGTAATCGGAAAGACTATTAATTTTTCATGGAGTACATTCATACCTCACTTCACATATTATCTTTTGCTTTCTGATGATTCCATCAGACTGGAATCCTTGGAAGACTGTTTTTACAATGTATATGCTAACTCCATTATTATATTCAGAGAGATGGGAAGGTTTGGAAATACCTTAAATGAAGAAATGGTAAGTGAAGATGATAGAATTTACAGAAATGGCAAAATTGACTTGTTTGGGGAAAAGACAATGAGTACATCTATTAGTAACCCCATAGATTGTTGTTGACAATAGAAAAAAAATGAACTAGGGATTTATGGATTTGATGATTAGAAATGGTAAAATATGGGAAGAAAAAATCATGATGTAACCATAAAGCGGGAGGAGAGATGATAAACTTATTTGTAATTGCTGTAAAGAAGATCAAGAGCTACTTTTTAATACTTCCCCCCCCTTTTCTTTATTCACCACTTTCCTGTATTCTTTTAAAAAAATTGTATTCTTTTTATTATAGTATAAAATTCCTCAATAAAAAATAATATTTAAAAAAATATATAATTTCACCCTCTTGGAGTTTTTTTTTCCTAGTCACCCATCTTCAACTTTGCTTTTAAAGGAGAGATGAAAATATACACTGGCTTTCTTGTTTTGCAGCTCTACTGTTTCCACCCACCAGATTAATTACCTTGGTGTGTGGTGGCTCTCGAATCACTAGGGCAAAAGGAAGAGGTGTGGAGGATATAAGTGAAGACATAGAGGTGGCACAGGAAAAGGATTGGGAGAAGAATTACAGAGTTCAATGGATAATAATGAGTCATACTCAAGTAAGCAGTAAAGTAAAGAGAGGCAAAAAAAAAATGGATGACAGATGCCTGAGTACACAAGGAAGTATTTTACCATGGAATTTTGCAATGCATTTCTGTGGTGTGTCCTTAAGATTTGTTTTCTAATAAGCAGACAGCTTGAAAGATCTTCTGAAGGTGTTATAACAGCCATAACCCCAGGTATCCAGTCATCTTAATTTTAATAATTCCCAAATAATGAGTCAGGATTAAGGATGGATGGATCTGCCTGTTTGGGGGGACCTCTAGTTTTGCATATACTTATTCCATTTTGTTTCTGTAAGAACCTAACTTAAAAGTAAATAAACATTTACTTCTTAATGTTTTTCCTCAAACAATGAATATTAATACCCAGCTTATTTTCATACATTATGTTCACTGAAATCTAATTTCATTTTTATTTTAGTTTAACTTTTGAGCTGAGAACATTATGGAAATATACATAGAAAAAGTGAAAATAGAAAGATAACTGCATTTTAATTTGTATATCAATCTAGGAGATGCAGATTAAGTTGGCTTATTTAAAATGTGGAACAAAGGAAATCCTCAAAGATTATTTAGGACATAGCAGGTATCCATGGAAACTGTGTGCCAGAGATTCTTGGATTGTAGGAATAAACAGCAAATACTTCTTACCGTAGGTTTCTTATTTCATTAATATATTCATCTCTGATTCTATGCACATTAACTGGAAAATAAAGCTTATTTGACCCCAGGTGACTTAAATATGACTAAACAGGATCGTACTACTACTGTTTCAACAAAATTCTTTGTGTTTTTGTTTTATTCATGAGTTTTTGCATTTTTTCACTGTGTTGAGGCAAGTATATTCTGCCCAAATGATTCTTATGGAATCTTTTTGTTTCTCAATTCTTTCAATATGAGAGATCAAGAGAGTATTACATAGGACAACATGGATTGGCCCCAGGGTTCAAATGTGGTCCTAAAGTCCCCATTTAGCATCTCCAAAACATAAACAAATATTACATTCAACTATAAAACGAATGTCGTGGTCTGCAAATAAGAGACTTGAGAAGTTATAATTTCAGAAATAAATTTCAGCAGGGAGACAACATTACCTAAATTTGCCATTAAAAGTGAGGCACTGTGTTTATTTTCTTTTGCATAATGTTAAACCACACTGTGTATATGAGAGAGAATAAACATTACCAATAGCTTCCTATTTTTCTTCTTTCATGTCATGCAAATTCTGTAATTAACCATCTTGTTTTTGGTGTTTCTGAAAGAAGTTAGCAACCTGCCCAAAGTATGGAAAAATCTTTAAAAGAAACTAGTCCAAATTTAAGGTATGACTTTCCACTCATCAGTAGGGTGTGAGGCAATTTCAGTGACACGATTCTTTTTAGAAATGTTTTCTATGAGAGAGAGAGAGAGAGAGAGAGAGAGAGAGAGAGAGAGAGAGAGAGAGGTAATTCAGTCTGACCAAGAGAATATATATATTTGTCTGTAGAAAATGTATATAGAAAAGAGTGTGATAATCCCATTTCTCCAAATGATATGAAGGCTCCACTTGGTGTCAATCTGGAATGTGTCTTAGCATTTACTGAATGCATATCCTGGAATTTAATTTAATAGAATTTAATAGACTCAGTAAGCTATATTGATCTGCTCTTTCAAAATGATCACTGGAGATTTTAAGGAGAAAAAAATAAGAGGAAGAAGCAGAAAAGGTAACAAGATGCTGATTGAGAGAAAAGTGCTCCCAGGGGCTACAGGGGAAGTGGGAAGGTTCGCTCTTCAAAGTGAGATGGCTAAACAAACAAATAAATAAATAAATTTGGGAGCCTTTTTCAAGGGTCACAGGCATTCACATTCCAAAGATTAGCTTGTGCCCTCAAATAGTACCTGGGCATAGAAAACTGTACAAATTAATCCATCAAATATACAATAACTGCAATCAACTTCAGAGTTGGTGGAGCTGAAGGACTGGATAGACACTGGTTGCAGAAACTGTCAGGTGGTAAAGAGGCTAAATAATGGTTCCATGCAAGATCCAAAGGATCTGACTCATATTATGCTCACAAGCCCACATTTGGAGGAATGAAGAGTGTCCCTGAGTGGCAAGGCAGCTTTCCACAACCTCTTTCCAAATGTGTTACAGCAATCATGCTGCAGCAGCAGGAGTCCAAGAAATCTAAAAGCTGCCACCTGGGGAAAACAGGGGGAAAGAATGTGCTCATTAATGCTCTTGTTTTACTCCCTTTCAGAAGGTTTAGTGTTTGTGATTAGTCCAAGGTGCAGCCCTTTTGCCCTAAGGCAAAGGCTCCTAAATCTAAAGCATTCCTGGAAGATATCCCTCTTCCTGTGCCTTGGAAATTTCCAGCCAGGAGTTTACTGCTTCTTAAGTAGCTTATTAGCCTGCGGCATTGCCCTCACAACTGTTTTCTAATCTTCAATTTAAATCTACTTCCTAGTAACAAAAAGCCTACCCTTGTTTTCCCCTTCCTAGATTTAGAGAAATATTTACCGAGTGTTTATGTATTATCCCATTATTTCAACTGTCCTAAAATTTCTGGTTCTTTCCAGACAGTTC
>NW_015387260.1:1001849-1027325 GCF_001527695.2 Protobothrops mucrosquamatus | reverse complement strand
CCAACACTGGAAGTTTTTAAGAAGAGACTGGACAGCCATTTGTCTGAAATGGTATAGGGTTTCCTGCATGAGCAGGGGGTTGGACTAGATGACCTCCAAGGTCCCTTCCAACTTTATTATTATTATTATTATTATTATTATTATTATTATTATTATTATTATTATTATTATTATTATTATTATTATTATTATTATTATTGAACTTGGAATGGGTTTAGTATAAGCCACTGCAAACTTTTCAAAGGAAAAACAATGTGTATTCCTAGGTAGAAGATTAAATTTCCCCATTGGCTGACTAAAAGATATACCATACATATCCTTCCTGTAACAAATTTTCCTCAGGATACTTATACCTTTCATGGAAAATTTTTACAACTTTCTTCTGGAGATCCCCAAGGTTCCCAATTCACCTACCCTGTAAGGAATAATTAGAATATTAGCATTAGCATAATTAGAAAGAAGGCAGCTGAATGTGGATGTGTTTGATGTGTATAAAATCATGCATGGCATGGAGAAAGCAGACAGGGAAGTTCTCTCTTTCTCTCAAAAGCTATTTGGAGGATTTAGAATAGTTAAAGAAAGCACTTCTTCACACATTGCATAATTAACTGGTGGAATCCATTACCACAGGATGCAATGGGAGTCACTAACCTGAATGACTAAAAAAAAAAAGAATTAAATGTAAATGCAGTGATCTATCAAAGACCAGGGCTTTTTTTCTCATAGAACGCCCAGAACGGAGTTCCGGCACCTTTTTGGGATGGAACCTTGTAGGGTACGCAAGGCAGGTTGTATGACATGTGTGAGTTCCGGCACCTTTTTTTTTTTTTTTTTTTTTTAGAAAAAAAGCACTGTCAAAGACTATTGTTCTTTAAAACTCAACTGATAAGTTGGAGGGACATTTGCAGGGGGAAAAGGGCAGGAAATCATTTGTCTGATATCTTATGCTTGGAAGCACACTAGGGGCATAGAGGAGGAGAACTGAGAGATAGTCCAATCCAGGGTTCTCAAACTAAACTGATAGGATGTGGGCCATTTTATGCAGCCTCAGCAACACTTTATAGGCATAGAAGACACTGTGCAGAAGGACAGGGCACTGAATACCATGTTGATATGCAGGTGGGTCCATGGGAAGCCCTCCAAGAAGTGACGTCTCTATCTGGACTACCAAGGCCATCACAAGAAGCAACACAATGTAGTCTATCAGCAATAGTGGAACTTGGTTGGCCAACCTAGGCACCTGGATGCTGAAGTCTTTCACACTGAGTAGTATCTCCTTCCGGACTTCCTCTCTCTCACGCTCCCTGGGGGGAGGCCAGACAATGGGTGTGGGGGGGGGGTTGGCCAGGGAAGCTGGGCTGAGAAGCTAGGGTTTCCTGGTGACAAAGCAGAAGGTGACAAAAGCATATTAACTCTGAAATAAAATCAAATATCGCTGTTGTTCATGTTCTCTTTATGTGGAATGACCAATGCAGAACGTAGAGGAACTTCTCTTGATTGTGACACTAATACTCCTGCCCCTACAGTACTTGCTTTTCTTACAGCTGCATTTCATTTTAGTTCTAATTTTAGTTTTTCAATCTTTTCTTTTAATAGTACATATTGCTGTCTTTTCTGTTTGTTTGTTTTTTCCATGTATGTTGTTATAGCTATACCTCTAAAGTATGCTTTGGCTGTATCCCATACATTTTGTAATGTTGTATCTTCTTTTTTGTTTTCTTTGAAGAAAAACTCCATTTCTTTTTTTTTTTTTTTGCTAGTTCTATAAATTCTCTTTCTTTTAATATAGATGGGTTCAAAGTCCATCTTGATTTATTTTGTATTCCTCTCCACGTCACTCTTAAAGGGTTGCGATCTGCCCATGTACCTGGTTCTATCTCGATTTCCTGCATATTTATCCTCAGTTCAGATGTTATCCAGATCATATCGATTCTGAACCAGGATTTTTGACTGTTTGAATAAAATGTATATTGTAATTTTCCTGGATTAATTTCCCTCCAAACATCTTGTACTCCAATTTCTTCTATCATATTAAAAAACGGTCTTAGGTAATCTTCTTCTTCCAGTTTTTCCTGTTTTACTACTTTTATAGTCTAATGTCCCATCCACTATCGCTTTAACGTCTCCTACTAAACAAATATTTTGGTGCTCCATTTCTATTATTTTTATTCTACTATTTTTCTGCATTTCATTTTAGCTTGCAATCCTCTCAGACACCCAGGTCCTTTTTCCATGTTTTGCTGCCCAGTACAGCCCTCCCCATCCTATACTCAACCCTTTGATTCCCCCCCCGCCCCAGATATAGGACTTTCTTTGGTCCCCCATTGCCACTGATAGAAATACATTACTGGACTATGGTGGACCTTCATCTGTGTTCTCTCCCATTTCTGCACTAGTTTACTATGGTTTTTTTTATAAAAATGCCTACATATTTTAATAAATCTTTCCCTTACAAAACATTTCTGGACACTCGTTTTATAAAAATGCCCATTTTGTCACGCATTTCTAATATAACCCATTTCCATGTGCCTCTTACCTTAAGATCGGGAAAGTGGGAGAGACGCTTCGTTTTTTTAAATTTATGCTAACAGAAAATTGTGGAAATATTAGTGCGATGTATCTAGAAGGTGGAGAAACCAGCCTTATCACATCTGAGCCTGATGTCTTTTTTTCAAATTCATTGTTACCAAAAGTATAAGAGCATTCTTTTCCCCCCAAGCCTCTCAGTTGTACATTTTTGAAAATTTGATCTGGCTGCCTTTTGCTTGAAGGAAAAGGGGTTAAGGAGTAGTTGCCACTAACAACTCAATTGCCTGGGAGACCAGATGCATTTACATGCATTGCCCATCTTGGTGGAGACTTTGCATATGCTAATAGGGACTGCTGGTCCCATCTAGCCCCAGCCGGCTGCTCCATTTGATAAGGAGGAGACTTGCTAGTGATAATAATAATAAAAACAGAACATTTATACCAAAAGTTACGGGGACCAAGAAAATATTGCCATTTCCAAATGACTTGTTACTGTACAAATGACTCGGACACTGCCCTGTTTCTTTCCATTTCTTGCTTGTGTTTATGTTATGATGGAGGGTCCATCTGCTTTAATAGCCCAGGAAGAAATTGCAAAGACCTAGAGGGGAAGTAAATAACGGTGGGGAGAAGATGCTGCATTCTAAAGCAAAAATATTGCACAGCCAAAAGAGATCAAAGAAAGGAGAAATGGTAGCTGTGAATATGTTGCGCTTATTCTTGTCAACAGTTCTCCTGGTATTTAAAAAAAATGCCTCTCAATCAACCTACAGGATGTATAAGCTGAACAACCACATGCTTTAGGATCCCCTCTTTTTGGGTAGGTGTGTGTATTGCCTTCAAGTCAGCATTGACTCCTGCAACTGTCTGGACAAAACCCTGCAGATTTTTCTTGGCAAGTTTTTTTCCAGAAGTGGCTTGGCTAATGGCTCTTTCCTAGAGCTGGCAGAGAGTGGCTGGGCCAAGATTTCATGACTCAGGTGGGACTAGAATTCACAGCCTCCTGGTTTCTAGCCTGGGGACTTAATCATTGCACCAGCCTGGCTCTTTTAGAAACCCCTGGTGATATTGAAAATCTTGAGTCTAGTGGGGAGGAAGGGATCCAGGAAACACGAGCAATTTCTTGGATTTTCACTTTGATCAGAACCTATTTGGAAATAAGCTGGAGTGTACCCTCTTCTGAGGTTCAAAGCCCTCCCAAAACTAAGACCTTCACAAGCCTGCAGCTGAAAAGCAGCAGAGAGGATCACACCAAATACAGGTTTGGTGCCATATAGCAGTTGATTTTAAACGTCGTCTGGGATCCGTGGCCTTTGCCATAGGTAAGTTTTTACATGAATTCGTAAGGAGTTGTGGGAATAAATGCCCCTGCGGTTTTCATTCTCCAGCTGGGAGAGTGCAATCAGCACCGACCAAATGAAGAGCCAAAAACAAGCGTATCAGAAAGGAGGTTGAAAGGACACTAGTAACAGCAGCAATGGGTTCCAGGTCAGACGGCCCAGAACTGCATGCTGTTGTTGGTTCTGCTCATCATTAAGCTTTCTTTCCAAACAGCTAGCCTCCATTTTATTTCCAGCATCTTAGCCTCCATTTTATTTACTCTCTGCTTGGACCGGACCTGATTATTTTTCTTTCAACAGGTTGAAAGGATTCCTGTTAGCATCTGTGAAGCTTAAACAATGCATTTCCCCTTTATATCCTCTAACCCCCCCACACACACACATACACACACACACACACAAGCACACAGATATTTGTCATTGCCTGGGGGGGGGGGGTCTGAGGGACAGAGAAGGAATGTAGCTCCTAGGCCAACTTTTATGCATTTCTGTTGTAGGCAGAGATCGAAAACCTAACATAAAGTGGACTTAGTGCCCTGGACATAATGTAGCAGCATCCAAAGCTTCGCTTTCCCATACTCCCAGAAAACCAAGAATATCTTTATAATTCCTGCTGTAAAAAAAATCAGAACAGCTTCTTGCTAGAGGCCACAAACCAGCTTTTGTTGGAATTGGGATTTGAAAATAATATTCCTGGCCTCTAGATGCAGGTAGTTGTCAACTAATCAGGATATTGGGCTGTTTTTCCTAAGGTCCTTTGTGGTGTAGGAGGATTCGTTGGGCCACAGTGAAGCCCTCTGGGAATCGCAAGTTTTTCAGGGGATGTCTTGTCTGAGAAACTTCCGGTCTTTATTTTTTGTGTCTCCCCAAAAATAATGAGACTTCGGGCAATCGAAGTGCCAGATCTATCTTCAGGCCCATTTTTGGTTTCATTTGAAAGCAAGCTTGAATAACATAAAAACCAGGAGGATCAACCTTCAGCAGCTGGGCGCTGAATAGTGAATCCTTTTTATCTTATACAGATCCTAGAATAATCGGAAGCTCCGACATACGGAGATTGCATTTCAAGCCCTCCCCACTTTCGGTGAGACGAGTCCCCCTCCCTACAATACAAATGTAATTGTTTCTTGTCCAGAGGGGAACGGTGTGAAAATAAGAATCTGAGGTGACCGTGCGTGGGCTTTATTTGGATTGCTATTTTTCCTCGCCTTTTTCAATGCATTAAGGGTAGCATATTCGTCGCCTCAATAATCTCCCTCTATTATTGCAAAAACCGTGGTGTCGGGTCCAATTACGTCAAAAAAAAGACAGCCCCCCCCCCACATTTCAGGGATTTTTTTTGTTTTGTTTTGTTTCTCTTTTTCAATGGAGAATGAGGAAGAGAAGGTGAATGAAAAGCTGAAAATAAATATATGAAATCAGTCCAAATCTTCTTCCAACCTAAGGCACTCACCCACCTTCTCCCCTGCCATCTTGATATGTGTCCTTTCCAGGCCCCAGAGCACATGTAGGGAATTGAAAAAGCATCTTTGCATAGCACAGATGGCAGAGATGAGTATTAACCTCTCTAGTTCCCCCCCCTTTTTTTTCTTCTCTTGTAATTCACATCTGGCCGTCAAATGCAGTACCTGGGAATCTATACCAAAGGTGGCAAAACTGCATCAGAAAGTGAAGTGTGTTTGCTCATCAAATTGATTATTGAATGTGATTCCACTTTCTATCTCTCACTATCCAGGTCTGTGTCTATCTCTCTCTCTCTCTCTCTCTCTCTCTCTCTCTCTCTCTCTCTCTCTCTCTCTCTCTCTCTCTCTGTGTGTGTGTGTGTGTGTGTGTGTGTGTGTGTGTGTGTGTGTGTGTGTGTGTGTGTGTGTGTGTGTGTGTGAGAGAGAGAGAGAGAGAGAGAGAGATGTTAAGGTGCTGAACTAAAAGTGGAGAGTCCTAGGTTTATTTTATTTATTTTATCTTGTCTTTATTACTTTTACAAATAACTCAAGGTAGCAAACATACCTTTCCTTTTCCTATTTTCCCCACAATAACAACCCTGTGAGGTGGGCTGGACTGAGAGACAATGACTTGACTAAATTCCCTTAGCCAGCTTTCATGTCTAAGGCAGGACTAGAATTCACAGTCTCCTGGTTTCTAGCCTGGCACCTTACCCACTAGATCAAACAGCTGTAGTCTTCCCTTGGACACAGCTTGCTGACTTTGAACCAACCTCTCTCTCTCTGTCAGATTGGAAAGTTGAAAAACATCCAACTACATGAGATCAGTGTGATCAGTTATAATCCATAACTTTCAATAAAGAGGCCTTCACCCTGCAGAGGATGGATTTATATTGATCTTCATCACCACCACAATACTTTATTGTGATCAAAACAAAATTACTGGAGTTTCTAAAGCTACAGATCTAGAATATACTTCCTAGAGGACCAAACCAGAGATGTCACATCATCATGTTTGGTTTTTCCCCTCTCAAAAGTGCTTGCCAGCACCAGTCAAATGGCAGGTCAACTTGTCACAGAAAAAGAAAGAAAGCATTTTTAACAGAAAATGTAAGGGCATCCTAAGTCCGCTGCTGTTCACCCTGTTTACCCATGACTGTTGTGCTAGGTTTGCCACCAACCATATTGTGAAGTTCGCAGATGATACAACAGTAGTGGGCCTTATTCATGATGACAGTGTGGAAGCTTACCGCAAGAAGGTCGAGGGGTTGGTGAACTGGTGTAAGGAAAACAGCCTAGTTTTAAATACCGGAAAAACCAAAGAGATCATTGTCGATTTCAGAAAAGGTAGGCATAGCCACACTCCTCTGTGCATTAATGATTCACCTGTGGAGATGGTTACCAGCATCAAATTCCTGGGTGTTCAGCTAACAAGTAGGCTGGCTTGGTCACTCAACAGCGAGACACTGGTGAAGCGGGCACATCAGCACCTGCATTTTCTACATCGCATGAGAAAAGCACATCTTCCTTCTCCTATCCTTACCACTTTCTACAGGGGGACAATCGAGAGCATCCTGTCATACAGCATCACAGTTTGGTTTGAAAGCATCACTGCTTCAGACAGGAAGGTGGTGCAGAGAGTGGTGAGGATGGCCGAAAAGATCACTGGCAGTTCCCTCCCTCCCATCCAGGACATAGCACATAAGCGTTGCTTGAGCAGGGTCCGTAAGATTATCTGGGACACTACACATCCTCTTCACGACCTGTTTTCCTTGCTACCTTCTGGGAGGAGGCTTCATGGTATCCATAGCAGAACATCCAGATTCAGCCATAGTTTCATTCCATATATAGCATTAACCTTGTGAACTCTCCAGCTTCTTCCTTCCATTATATATTCAAGATGGACAGTATTTAATATTTATTTGTTATGTATATGTAGGGGTGTGGGTCTATACATATGTTGTATATAGTATGTTTCGGTGTGTGTCATGTATGTGTTTTCACGTTGAGAACGGGCAACTAAATTTCATTTTTGATATATGCCGTTGTGCCCACAGTAAAAAAATGACAATAAAGGTTATCTTATCTTATCTTATCTTATCTTATCTTATCGTGAGGCTAGAAAAATGATGTCGATATGCAGAAAAAACTTTGACTGGAGCATGAGATGTGGGCATGTGATGATCTGCTCCGGGCAGCAAAAGACTTGAGCCAGCACTAGGGGAAGGCAAAGCAGAAGCTCATTGGCAAACCACATTTTTTGCCTCTGGCTTGGTCAACTGTTGCATTTCCTGGGATGGATTTACTCCCGTCTCAAACCCTGGAGAGCGTCTATTAATCAGCAGCTATGTTCCCTGTCAACTGAATCCCAGCTTATAAATAAACCCAATTGTCTCAATTCACACAACGCACTGGATCTCAAATTAGCTAATTGTGTTTGAGTACAGCATGTTGTGAACAAATCTTAAGAAATCCTTTGCCCTCTTTCTTCTTAGCAAGAAAAAAATGACCACACCAATCAGGTTGCATCAGAGATTGTCATACGATCCAACACGTATAATACAAGGTGGATGAAGTTGGAGCAGATTTCACCATTGGTCAGCTAAAGGGAAACTGAATGATTCTTGTTTGTGCTCAACCCTACTGAACAAATCCAAAGTACCTACACCAATCATAGTTCCTTCTGCTTCCCTCCTCTCTTGGATCCTCATGCTGCCTATTGTAATTGGTTTGCTTTCCTCCCCAACAAGATGGGTAAACAGAGCCAAAGTATGTGAGCAGGCAGTGTTAATTAGTTAAATATTTGGAGATGGGCTGAGGAGGCACCTGGGACTCTTATGACAGTCATTGCCAGGATTGCTAGCCCCCTGGAGGGATGGGTGGAGCTTCCTGCTGTTTGCTTATTTCTCATTTTGCAAAGGGCTTCAAGGGATCTCGTGTTAATTAAAATCAAACAGAGCTGGTTGATACCTTTTCCCTGATCTGCATTTTGTTGTTATCATTAAGCATCCTGAGATCATGCCTCTATGCCCAAAACTGAAGGCAAGAAGAAAGGTTCAACTTTCACCATCCAATTCCCTTCCTTCCCATCGTGAGGTAAGCCTTGAGTATAGGTGGTCCTCAACTTATGACTATAATTGAGCCCAAACTGTAAGTGAGAGATTTGTCAAGTGAGTTTTGCCCCGTTTTACGACCTTTCTTGCCACAGTTGTTAAGTGAATCACTCCAGTTGTCCAGTTAATAACGGGGTTGTTAAGTGAATCTGGCTTCCCCATTGACTTTGCTTGTCAGAAGGTCACAAAAGGGGATCGCATGACTCCAGGACACTGCAACTGTCATAAATATGTGTCGGTTGCCAAGTGTCTGAATTTTGATCACATGACCACTGGGATGCTGCAATGGCTGTAAGTGTGAAAAACGATCATAAGTCACTTTTTTCAGTGCCGTTGTAACTTCAGTCATTAAACGAGTGATTGTAAGTCGAGGACTACTTGTAATTAATTGTATCTTTCTCTGTTCCCAATTGTCTCAAGGAGTGAGGTAGTTAACAAGTTGGAGCATATACCATGATGGGAAGGCAGGGGCCTGGATGAGGAATATTGAGGCTTCCTATATGTCAGAATGGAGGGCTTTGGATCAAGGGTCCACAATGCTTAGCTGGCTACCACTATCTGGAGGAGGGAGCTCAGTAATCTGTCTGAACAGCTATGGTTGGTTCCAATTCTGCAGCAAAATATTTGGCCAATACTTAAATGGAAGACTTAGGAATTTCAGGCTTATCCTGTAGACTTCTTGTAGAAAGGCAGAATATAAATTTAGTCAACCAATAAATACATGGAAGAAGGCTTCTGTCCATATTGACACATCCATCTGAGTGATCTATAATCAGGCTATTAGCAAAGGTACCTTCTATTCTCAATAAGGATGTAGAACAGACCTTCTGGGGCTCTTAAACATCTACGACACGTTGCAAAAAAAGCAGAGCCTTTAATACCCAGATCTCTGCCAAGGAGATCAAGAAGACAAAGAGTTGGTGTGATATCCTAAGCCTTCATTAGCTTGATATATTTTTTGATGATTTCTAAAATATTTCAGTTCTTATTTTTAGGGTTGGCTTTCCTGCTTTCTTCCTGGAATGGTTTTCATGCTCCAGGATTGCTGTCTTGCAATGAGCTGACAAGCAAGGATGCGCTTCATCTCAAATCTCAGATGTTTGGTCCTGTGGCATCTCTGACATATTTCAACCGCTCAAAGTAGTTTGCTCAGCAGCAGGTTGCTTCCTACACAAAAGCAAATGACCGAGTCTTCATTGTACAATTAGGTGTAGCAGCTAGTCACAAACATGCCTTATTAGGCATACACTCCTATATTGCTAAGAATACGTGGGTGTAAAACAGATCCTTTTAAAAATGTGAGCAGAAAGCGTGGGCAAGCTTAAAAATAGGCCAGTGCTCCAATTTCTTGAAAGGTCACCAATATTGCACAACTAAAACCAGTGCAAATACACACTGTTGAAAACAGTAGGGTATCTAATTTAAAGCCTGCTCATGGCTGCTGGACTTACTCAAGATTAATGTTTCTTGAACTGTGGCCTGCGTGTGAGATTAATCTGTGTTAAACAAATATCATTTTTTGTACCCAGAATGCATCTCCCAAGGGACATTTTTTTTACTTAATTAGTTCCCAGTGTTTTCCTATCAATTTCATAACATATTAGCACAAACACCTTTAAAGATCAGAAATCCAAAGCATGTTTCATTATGGTGGACGAGAAGCAGGGGAGGTAAACCTGCCGGGTAGCTGCAGAAAACAAAAACAGAGAGCACAATAGTGCCCCAAGGGTGGATCAAATGTGCCGAGGACTCCAACTTCATTGGTATTTTGGTGCCTACTGAAAACTCAATGCTTTCAGCGGGCAGCTACAAATTGTTGGTGGTCACTGTGAAAAAAGCACATAAGATTGCTGGTCTTTTTTTCTGCTATAGATTTTTTTATTTTTCTCAACATTATTATTATATTGTTGCTCTTTAATGGTTGATTTAACCCTTTATTGACAACACTAGGACTCTTTTTTAATGAAGGGAGAATGACGAAAGAAAGAAAGAAAGAAAGAAAGAAAAAGAAAGAAAGAAAAAAAGAAAGAAAGAAAGAAAGGAAAGAAGAAGGAAGGAAGGAAGGAAGGAAGGAAGGAAGGAAGGAAGGAAGGAAGGAAGGAAGGAAGGAAGGAAGGAAGGAAAGAAAAGAAAGAAGCCAAATAGGTTCAGCCTCAACTGAGTTCTTAAATTTAGTTCCTAAAATTTAGTCCATGCAGCAAGAGGGATAATATGGTGGTACAGAGCCAAACAGCTATCCCATTCTGGTGCTCTTAGCTTGAGCCAGCAGGACTGGTTCAAGCTATTTTATAGCCTTAGATAAGGACATAATGGCATCCTCCCCACTCCATTCCATGTCACAGAACCTAATAAGACTGGCAATTAAGTCATACTTCAGCCCCGGCATGTTCCAGCAGCATCCTCACTGCACTTGGAGGCCCTACCATGGCTTCAGGGATGCAGGAAGGACCACACAGTACACACCATTCTGTCATCCAACCAATGGAACGAACAGTGAAATTAAGAAGGAAGAGAAAGGAGGCTGCATCTTAGCATCTGTTGCCTGCTTCTGTCTCTGATGCGGGGCTGTTCTTGGATACAAAAGGGATCAAAAACAACAGTAGATTGCTTTGGTTTCAAAGGACGCGTGCCAGTTTGATCGTTTTGAATGAGCAACTCTTTCCCCCCCCCCCCCACAGTAGGAGAACAGTTCAACGTGAAATAGCAAAAGTGTCAAGATGTGTCACAACTGATGGGGGAAGACATGGACCTTGAGTATCACTGACCTCCAGGAAGGCCTGTGGAGCTGGGGGAAATCTCAAGAACTGAATGAGAACGATGGGGGTGAAAGCTGAGGGAAGTGGGCTACTGCTGTGATAAGTGTCAGTTTTTCATGCAGCTAGTTTCCCGTGCCATGTGCTTGGTCTGTGGGATTGCCGATTTGCACAAAATCATTATCTCAGATTTAACAAAGGAAAAGCTGATAGATAGAGCTCGCCTCCCATGCCTCTGTCATCTCAGCCCTTGCCATGTGAACTAAATCCATCCTAATTATGGCTGATTTGCATGGGGAGATGAAAATTAATCTATCCTAAATTCTAGTCATTTAGTGAATCTGCTTGGGCTTGTCAGAAGCACTGTGATTTGGCCAAGGTGCTGCATGTGTGAGTTGTTGAGAGGGGGGTATATTCTCATTGCTAAGCCAACGCTAGACACCCTTATCCAAGGTATGCAACAGCTTTCATCAAAGAGGAGTCACTGTTAATTTCCCCAGTGAGCTGTTCCTCAAAGAGTAGCCAAGATATGCACTGCACAGATGCAGAGGAGCAAATCTACTTACCTCAAAGAGAAAAGTCTGGTTCTTTTGAAGATGGGAAGTTTGGAAGCATAGATTCTAGAAGAGAGGAGGACAGTTGGAATCCTTGTTTATGCACAGGAACTGTATATATTTTATTAGGACCCCTGGATTTAGGCCCAGCTGATGGTTGGGAGATCTTACAGAATTTGCTGGGTGTATCACCACCGAATTAATGAATGCCAGCTTCGGGGCTGCCATATTCCAGATTAAAGGTTCTACTCCCACATACATGTTGTTTCACATGTTCCTTGTAGCTTAATACAGTCTGTACATACATACATAAAACATACATACATAAAACATATATTGTTTCTAGCTGTTCTAGCTGTCAATACAGCCAATTGAGGCGGGTAGACCGGTAACTCATTCCATGAGCTTATAAGGCAGAGCGCAAAAACGGCCGGCCTTATAAGCAAGCTCCCAAAACGCCGGCATTTTACTCTGACGACCTCGGCAGTTAGCCGACGAAAGCTAAGTGTATTAAAGTTTTGTTTGCATTTTATCCTGGTGTTCGATTGTTTCTTTTAAGTATGAGTGTACCCAGGATTTGTATTTATAGGATTTCTCAGCCTTGGCTGGCTTCTTCAGGCTGGCTGGGGAATTCTGGGAGTTGAAGTCCATATAGCTTAAATCTGCCAATGTTGAGAAACATTGCACTATTTATTTTTTACAAAAGACTATAGTTCTATAGCAGAGGTGTCAAACTGCCAGCCCATGGGTCAGATGTGTCACGCAGAAGCCGCGCCCATCCCAGCTCCGGCAAGGGGAAAAAGGTCACTATATATCAGTGATGGCGAACCTTTTAGAGACCGAGTGCCCAAACTGCAACCAAAAACCCACTTATGTATCGTCGGGTGCTGGGTGGGTGTGGCCAATTGGGTGGATGTGGCCCATATGGTGGGCGTGGCTGCAGTGGTAACTGCAGACTGGGTGGGACTGAAAGTTAAATCAATCAATTCCAACTTTGCGAGATCTTTTTTTCCCCGCGAGAAGTTAAAATTGATTGATTGAACCTTTTTTTGGGGGGCATGGCAGTGGAGGCCTAAAGTGAAAAGGTTTTATAAAACCCAACTGAAGGCCTAGGACTGGGGCGATGGCGCGTGTGCCCACAGAGAGGGCTCTGCGTGCTACCTGTGGCACGCGTGCCATAGGTTTGCCACCACGGCTATATGTCATGACAGTCACTTGACGTGGCGAGTTTGACACCCCTGTTCTATAGGATAGGGATGGGAGACCACCCTATGATGATTTACAACTTGTTGAAAAACAAATCCTTGCAGCCAGAGGCAAAGGGTGCTGGAAGGTACAGATAAGCAACATCTGGATGGTGCCAGATGTTCTACCGAACTGGATTTAAATCTTTGTGGGTAGTGGGACAACTATACATACACATACACACATATCGTTTTACCCCAAAAATGTGGCAGGGTGGTTCACGATGAAATATAATGAAAATGTTAACATTAAAATGGAAATGACCACTGTTTAAAGTCTAGAATCACTGTCTAAACATCCAGTTTTTAATGAATTAAATTCAAGCAAAATAATAAAAAAACAAGACTAGATTAAAACACAGTACAGTTCCATGAATGTAGCTAAACAGAAGCAAGAAAAACAGAGGAAATGGTTCTGTTAGCTATCTTTGTAATGCTTTCCCGGGGGGCAGAGAATATTGATTTTAATTTGATGTGAACTTCTCAAATGCTGCATAAAATGTTCATAATTTGAGGGGTAGTCCCTGGCTCGCAGCTCGTGCTTGATGAGCAGATGGCAGCTATGGTTAGGAGGGCCTTTGCACAGCTCCATCTTGTGTGCCAATTATGACTTCGTCTGGTACAGAAGGCTTTTAATCACTTCTTGCTTGGACTATTGCAATGTGCTGATGCACCCCGACAGGAACTTCTCGTAAACCTCCGAATGTCGACCAACGGGTATATTGTGATGATAAAGTTTTCGAATTGAGTAACGATCAATCAAAGGTCTACTGTAAGTTTCACGACCAACAGTGAAATTTCGGGAAGTACTGAGTCTTAGACTAATAGACGTCCTGACGACATGAGTATTTTCATAAACGGGCCGGTATACCATCTGGTGGGGTAGCCTCCCTCCAAGTCCCTTCAGTCTCCAGGGATATAGACTAGAATCTTGCTGACCTTCTTCTGTGGAATAGCATTCCTCATAAATCCAGATGACTGCTACTTTTTTTTTGTTTTGTTTTTAGGAATGCCAAACAATCTTAGAAGTTCCAGTAGACTTTGGAGGCTGAGATATTTAATGTTGCTTCCTCTGGCATTGGAGTATTTGTCTAATTCAATTCATAGTCTGGTGTTTATATGCAGATCTAATTTGGTGGTTATTAGTGTTATTCTGTTTCGGGTTTTACCTGATCTACAGATATTGGCAATGCACGCCACTCAAAATCATCCATGAGTGGAGCAGCATATTCCATGTAAATGCCTAAATAACAGATAAACATTGCTAAGCATTTCTAATTTTGTTTCATTTATAGTATGAGAGTTGTAATAACTATGGGGGATTAAAGCATAAAGGTTTTCAATATTCTTAACAGGGTTCTTCTAGAAGTTGAAAGAGACATACCAGATGGGTTTAATTGGGAGGAATATCCTATTTATTAAAATAATTGTACTGAGTTTATAAAATATAAATGATAGCAATTGAAAACAAAACTTACTAATATTTGAAAAAAGCTCTATGCAAAAGACTGAATAATGCAAGCTAAAAAGAAGTCCCACAATGAAAATAAAAAAAATATGCAATAATACAGTAACATCTCTCTATTTTTTGTATACTATAGAAATAGTTAATACCGGTACTATTACAATACAGCAATACCATTATTTAATACAGTTTTTAAATCATCAATTAACCCTAGACCATACAAAATTATATAGTCCAATTTTTGAATTCCCCAATTCAAAAGCTGGGAAGAAAATTCTAGGAGAGAAGAAGCTCAGCTGAGAGAAAGTCTAGGAAATATAGAAAGTTGCCTTATAGCAAGTGAGACCATTCATTTGTCTAGTTCAGGGGTAGGCAACCTTGGCTCTTTTATGACTCATGGACTTCAACTCCCAGAATGACTAAGCCAGCCACGAGTTATAAAAGAGCCAAGGTTGCCTACCCCTGGTCTAGTTCCATACCCAGAACCAGTGCTTTTTTTCTAAAAAAAAAAGGTGCCGGAACTCACACATATCATACAACCCGCCTTGCCTACCCTACAAGGTTCTATGCCAAAAAGGTGCCGGAACTCCATTCTGAGCGTTCTATGAGAAAAAAAGCCCTGCCCAGAACTAACCTGTTATTCATCAGAATAAGGCTTCAGCATACTGCTTAATTCTTCTTCCTTTGCTCAGGAGGCATATAGTCTGCCTAGAAAACCTTCAATAAGCTTCCTTCAAACTCAGATGGAACAAATGCCATCCTATTGTGTCAGCCAACTAAGAAAAATGGCTGCGCCTTCTTCTTGGTTTAGAAACTAAAAGTCCTCACCACAGAGCATCAATGAGAGATCTGCCCCAACTCAGTTGGAGATTATATCCTGGACCCTCCATGCAAAGTAGGAGCTTTAATGCTAAATTATACAGTCTTCAATTTCATTATTGGTTGGAACAACAACATGTTCTGTACATTTACTAAAGCGAATAAGAACACAAGACACTGTTTTTTCAAGATGGGCTATCAGTCTGACCTCTAATGATAAGGATATAGATTACCTGATACTTGAAAGTAAAGCTGAGAGCCCAAGATAAGAGTAATTGCAAAATATTATTATTTACATATCCTTGTACACATCTTCTCCTAAGGCAGTGGTTCTCAACCTGTGGGTCGGGACCCCATTTGGGGTTGATCGACCATTTCACGGGGGTCGCCAAGCAAGGCTGTCCGCCATTTTTTTGTCCGCCATTTTTTTTCTCCGCCATTTTCTTTCCCCTTTTCCGGCAGGTGCCTTACCTCCCTTGAGCTGGGCCAGCTGGTGGTCGGCCTGCTCCATCTCTACCGCTTGCCAGCTACGCCTCGGCCGGCGCAGGGGGCGGAACCATGCATGCGTGGCGCTCCCGGGCAGGGAAAGTCCTCAACTTACGACCGGTTGGGTAGTCCTCGACTTACGACCGGTTTAGTCCTTGACTTACAACCGGTTTAGTCCTCGACTTACGACCGGTTTAGTCCTCGACTTACGACCGGTTGGGGTCGCGGCATTAAAAAGGTTGAGAACCACTGTCCTAAGGCTTAATGAGGCCTCTTGATCTTAAGGGACAGATGACCCCAGCTGCTGGACTGTGGTCTTTGCCCTTATGAAAGGATATCTCTGAAGTGCAATACAAAATTGTCTACTCCTACTCATGACAATCCATTACTGAAGAGCTGAAATTGAGATCCTGCCTTAGTATGAAGATCCTTGTTCAGTGAAAATGCTCTTTTAATCTTTGCTAATCTCATAGGCTGTTGAGATCATCCCATTGTGACAAAACACAAGTATACCAGCTGGCTGGAGACAAGTCATTGCTTCATTGATTATGTATATCATGGTGATGTACATCCATATCCCCCATCCCCTCAAATATACAGCCTCATTATTGCCTCTGGTCAAGTAGACCAGGTTTGCTTCAAAATTGTGTAATGCTTGTTTATTCACTGAATATAGGTCAATACCTACATTGGGAAATACATAGGACTCTATAGCAATAGCAATAGCACTTAAACTTATATACTGCTTCACAGTGCTTTACAGCTTTCTCTAAGTGGTTTATAGAGTCAGCATATTGACCCCAGCAATCTGGGTCTTCATTTTGCCAACCTCGGAAGGATGGAAGACTGAGCTGGTCAGGATTAAACCCCTGGCAGTGCAGAGTTAGCCTAATCAAGCCTATACTAAACAAGTAATGGTGATCCCAGTTTGCTGCCTTCATCTCTATGGGGGGGGGGGAATGCCGTACTTGTTGTTATGATGTATTAGAAGGAAGGTAAATTTTGCTGGCCTTGGGTTAGGTAGATGTGGCAAATTTTAGTAATATATCAAAACCTGTAAAACCTGAGCTAACACAGGGAGATTGGTGGACACCAAGGAGGCATTATAGGGGTTTTGGTAACCAAACATTTAGTGTAATGACTTTGGTTCAGTCACTCTCTCTCAACTCATGTCACCCCCACCCCAGGATTGTTATTGTGAAAAAAAAATAGGCAGAGGGAGCATTACCTATACTGCCTTGAACTGCTGTGCAAAAGCTGGGTAGGACAGGAATGAAATGAAATCTATCATCATATTGTTCACTTAGGTAACCGTTCTCTAGGCTTAGAGAGTTTTCTGCTTGGCTTGTCCCTCAAGCAACTTGGGGACTTTCCGAATGCAAAGCATAAGTTTCCCCATAAGCAGTGGTCCCCCTCAAAGGGCATGGAGGCATCACTTTCCTGGTTTATATTGTAGCAGGAGAGGACTAGGCAAGACATGGCTGTACCTCATTGGATCTCTGCCATTTGAATTGTTCCATCTGGCATCAGTTAGAAAACTAGATCAGGAGAGGCACCGTGAGCAAATTCACCAGGATTCTAAAGGCAGCAGATTTGGAGCGCATTCCAAACAGGAGGTCAGGTGGAGGGGGGGCGAAGGGGGGCAGAGAGAGAGAGAGAGACACATGGCCAAATAAAGGCAAAGCTTGCATGCCAAGCAGTTTCCCTGTATTCTCATTCGGGGGGGGGGGTAGGCTCTGGGTTGCGTCCTCTTCAGAGACCTTTCGACAGCTCGAAATATATGCACTCCCATGATTAACTCCTTCCCCGTGCTGGGTGCTTTTTTAAGCGCTTCATTTGTATGGGATGCAGGCATTGCGGTCGCCTGGTCCTGTTTATTATCATAATGCTTCATGAAAAATTAACCAGCAAGGGAGGATGGAGATTGCTAGCCTCTGCCAGGCTGCTTGGCAAAGAGATACGACTTTGATCTTGCTTGTGATGGGCGAGAACCCAACGGGATCTGTACTGGGTGGAGACAGCCATGGGAAGCATGTGGGTGCAGCAAAGGGCAAACAGTACCATCGGCAAAGGAAGGGGAAAAAAAAGAGGCAAAAGTTTTGTTCTGCATAGAATGCAAACTGCTAACAAAGAGGGTGATGACAAAGAAGAAATAGAAAGTTGTAACACATTAGGCCAAATCTTGAAGACTTATTCACTTCTGCTATAACGTAATCTGACGTCATGCGTTTCGAGTTCGTCTAAGACCACACCACTTAAACGACTTACAATACGGATCACACAAAAGAAATAAGACCACTCCATAAACGTCGGAAGGTCCAACACGACTTGATGTCGAAGGTTATCGGGTTCAACGGTACAGGTAACCATTCTCTAACTGTAGTCAGGAACATCTGGATGGTTGCAAATGCCCCACCTCTTGTACAGCAAGACCATAAGCTAGTGAAGTCACTATGTTGCTAAAATATGTACAGAACAAGCATGCGTGTGGGCTTCTCAATCCATTCTGAGATGGAGGCAGTCAACCTAAGACAATGGCAGAAGCTTGATAAATTTAAACCTGCATCCTCGGCAAAAGACTAGGATTGGGACTCCCTTTGCTTATGTCTGAGTTTGTATGGCATAAATACAGGGAGGGGACCTGCAACCCAGTTATGCATCCTGGTTCATCTTCAACTTCTAGTGACAGGAGAGGGAAATGTGGTAGAAAACCACAATCATCGATCATTTGAAATACTGTTTCCCAAAATTTGGATTTGTACTGTACTAAGTCATGTGCTGTAAAACTTCCTTGAAAATACAGTACATATTTTGAAAGCATTAATTTTAAAATAATATTTTCCGGAAATAATCTGGAAGAAAAATAGGGGAAGTATATCATCCATTGCTGCTCCAATATTCTCACAGGATGGTTCATAAACATGTACAATTATTATATTTGAAGGGGTAATTTGGGTCATCAAATCAACCAAAAGGTTGAAGAACAGCTTCTATCCATGGGGTGTCAGGTTCTTGAACAGGACATAACTTTATGCATGAAAGACTCGTGAGGCCGGTGCGCTGTGCAATTAGCTCACATGGTGTAATAAGTTGGTGGGTTTGTAGTCACTGTGAGTTGTGGAGGGGGCACGGAGGGAGGCTCAGCCAATCTCATTGTATACATGTTGTACTTTGACAATAAAGGTTCATTCATTCATTCAAACCAAGGAATCCAGAATGAATGCACCCAAGAGAGGAAATTCATTCATATTGGTAGCTGTAATCTTTCAGAGTGTTTATTATCTGACAGCTCCTACTTGTATCTGCTTCCTCTAATACCAAAGTGGACTTACTAACAGAAGATTGATACAAATGCCATACACTTAGAATTACTATATTCTTTGCACATGACTTATTTTAAATAAAAGGAGGTAACTATATTCCCACAGAAAAATCTACTTTTGATTAATCCTGATTTTCTTCACTTCAACGGTATAAATCTTGGTGTAATGGTTAAAGTGCTGGCCTAGAAACCAGGAGACTGTGAGGTCTAGTCCTGCCTTAGGCAAGAAAGCTAGCTGAATGACTTTAGGTCAGTCACTCTCTTTCTGCCAAACCCACCTCACTGGGTTGTTGTTGTTGGGAAAAAGAGGAGAAGAAAGGAATATTAACTATGTTCACCACCTGGAGTTACTTATATAGTAATAAAGGCAGGATAGATAGAGATAGAAGATAGATAGATAGATAGATAGATAGATAGATAGATAGATAGATAGATAGATAGATAGATAGATAGATAGATAGATAGATAGATAGATAGATAGATAGATAGAAGAGAGATAGATAATAAAATAAATTTCTGATATCAGTGAAGATGCTTCAAAGACCCAAATAAAATTCCTTTCTATCCATTTTTGGCCTCAAAGTGCTCATAAACATTGGCTGGCATAAATATATTAAATTACAAATCCATAAAATGCAAGCAAAATATCAATGTCGTGCAAAGAATGTGAGATAAACCACATGGGATTTTTTTCGACATTTATGAGAAGAAGGAGTTGCAAAACGTGATTCTAGCTCTGCTCCAGTCTCTGATGCTGATTGGTTTGCCCACAAGGCTCCTCTTAGCTTGCAGCAGATCTTTTCTTCCCAAGGATGAGACGGGAAACGAAAGCTACCAGGCTTTTTTTGTTCTTAATTGATTCATTATGCCAAGAAAAAGATTATAGAAGAAACATAGCAAAATGGGAAAATGGGGTGTGGGATGGGATGTGGAAAAGTTTCTCAGCAATTCATCAGAAATTAGAGATGAAGGCAGCCCAGGAGAACCTCGTCTCACCCCAATTAAGTGAAACAGATGCAAAAGAGGACAGGGCTGATCTTCTACAGCAGGGGTCTTCAAACCTGGCCCTTTTATGACATGTGGACTTCAACTCCCAGAATTCCTCAGCCAGGCACGCTGGCTGAGGAATTCTGGGAGTTGAAGTCCACAAATCATAAAAGGGCCAAGTTTGAAGACCCCTGTTTTACAGGTAGTCCTCAATTTACAACCACTTGCTTAGCAAATGTTCAAAGTTATCACAAACACTTCCAAAAGCTATTTACAACCCAAATTCAAAGTTACAATGCCCCCTTCCCCCCCCCCCAACACACACCTGCAGTTGTGGAATTGCATTTTCTACACTAGGCAACCAACTCACTTTTACAACTGTTTATAGCTTTCTGCGATCCAATGATCATGACTTTCAATAGGTTTTTTGGGGGGGTTTCCGTAATGTATTTCTGGCAAAAAACAACCATCGGGTGAAATGGATTTGTTTTAACGACTGCAGCATTCAATTAATGACTAATGTGCTCAGGTAAAGATTATAGCATTTATTTAATGATTGCCATAAAATAGTTGTAAATCAGATCTGGTCATATGGTGACTCATTTTAACAACGGCAATGACTTATGACCATAAATTCAGCTCCGCTAGGGTCATGACTCAGGGACCACTTTTACTTTTAGTCATTGGCCTGGTGTGTACTTAATGCTAATTTTTAATGGGGTTTATTAGTTTTTGACTTGCTGTGGCAAGAAAATTAATCCCCCCCAATTATATATCTCTCTATATATCTATGTATCTATGTATCTATATCTATATCTATATCTATATCTATATCTATATCTAATCTATATATCTTTATATCTATCTACATACACACACAAACACACACACACACACACACACACATATATATATATACACACACACACATATGTATACATACATATACCTATATATATATATATACACACACATATATATACACACACATATATACATATACATACACATAAACATACATATACACATATATATGATATATGATATATATAATCATGATTCACTGATGGAATGAATGAAGATTCTTCAGTGCAATTGTTGCATTTATCCTTCAATTCTTTAAAGCAGCAATGTCACTGGGATTATAGAACTGCCCCCTCTATGTCCAGACAATATCTACTGTATAGATGTGGCTGCTTTCAAGAATTGTAGACAGGCACCATGTTTTGCAGCCCCATTTTGGAATTAAATCTGAAGTAG
The DNA here is from genome assembly GCF_001527695.2 of Protobothrops mucrosquamatus. Classification (NCBI taxonomy): domain Eukaryota; kingdom Metazoa; phylum Chordata; class Lepidosauria; order Squamata; family Viperidae; genus Protobothrops; species Protobothrops mucrosquamatus. The sequence goes on along the minus strand of NW_015387260.1, from coordinate 1,006,011 downwards.
TGCAAGGCCCACTGAGGTAGTCCAAAGAAAGAGCAGAGGCAGCCCACAAAATCAGCAACCAAATTAATTAAGGTGACCACACAGTACTTTAGTTGCAAAACAATTCCTGCATCCCTCATGTAGTGGTTATCTGGATATTTGCATCCCAAATAATACCCATTGTTTAAAATGAACAGCATGTAAAATAAGCAAAGCTTTTATAAAACATATCTGCATTTCCATAGGCCAACCATTTTGGGGAGGGCTGTCCCTTCTCTTACCACAAGTGGCAGGCAAAATAGGGGAAAGAAGGAAGAGAAATGGATCTTCTCTCCGTGTATCAAGGATGGGGCTGTCTGAAGAACCATCTTTCGTCACTTCCCTTTCCCTACAGGCCAAGAGCCTTTCCCATGGAGGAAGATGGGAGAAGTTCTTTCTTTCTTTCTTTCTTTCTTTCTTTCTTTCTTTCTTTCTTTCTTTCTTTCTTTCTTTCTTTCTTTCTTTCTTTCTTCCTTCCTTCCTTCCTTCCTTCCTTCTTTCTTTCTTTCTTTCTCTTTCTTTCTTTCTTTCTTTCTTTCTAACATTCAACGCTGAGCAAGTAAAAAAAAGTATAAAACAGATCATAGAAATAGAGGACAGGTAAAAAAGTATGTAAAATAAATAGGATTCAAACTAAATGTCATTCACTCAGTATAGGTAGTCCTCAACCTACGACCACAATTGAGCCCAACATTTCTGTTGCTAAATGAGACATTTTATGACCTTTCTTGCCACAGTTGTTAAGTGAATCCCTGCAGTTGTTATGTTAATGACGTGATTGTTAAGTAAATCCGGCTTCCCCATTGACTTTGCTTGTCAGAAGGTCACAAAAGGGAATCATATGACCGTCAACCGTCATAAATATGAATCGGTTGCCAAGCGTCTGTATTTTGATCATGTGACCATGGGGATGCTGCAGCAGTTATAAGTGTGAAAAACTATCATAAGTCACTTTTTTCAGTGTCATTGTAACAGTCACTAAATGAACTATTGTAAGTCAAGGATTACCTGTATTTGGCCATATTTACAGCGTTTTCTCTTGCCAACTTCAGGTCTTCCTTTGTTTGTTTGTTTGCTTCTTTTGCTTTCAACAGAGTCTTCCATTCTTCTTTGTGAATGTAAAACACCCAGAGATCATTCACAGGTATTATGGGGGAAATATTCTTTTTCCTACCAGATAAAATAAATGCAGTACATGTTTTCATTTGCCACTGTGGGATGTTATATTGTTATATGAAGGTCAACGTTCAGGAAATTGAAAATAAGATTGAAGAACAGAAAAGTAGGATTCTTAATTTAATTGAAAATGCCCGCTTAATAGAACATTTTAAAGTAGGGGGTTATAAATGTTGAGTATATGAAATGTTTTTTGACTGGGAAACTTTGATTAAGTTCTGGAAGATCGTATTTAACAATATTGTGATTGTGAAGAGAGGCTTTCTAGGCTGTTGAGCAGGACAAAGTTCCCCTTAAAGGTCTAAAAAAAAAAATTTAAAACATAAAATATGGGAAAATGTGACTCATATGTCGCTGGTTGAAATAAGAGGCTGAAATATATTTTTAAATCTTGTAAAGCATTTGGGCGTATATGATGACTACATTACTTCTCATCAGATTTTAATATGGACTACAAGTAGGGAATTTTTTTTACTTTAATTTGTAAAAAAAACCTGGAATTGTGAACATTTATATCAAGTGAAGCTATATATTTGGGGACTACATTAAGATTTATGAAGCAGCTATGTTTATATTCTCACCACAGAGAATTTACATGCTATTATAGTCTATCTCCTGAGCATGTGTTTTGAAGTCATTAAACACTGCATAGTTTTAAGTAATGTGAATATGAAATGCAATTGTCTAAAAAAATGTAATTAAAGGTTACAGAAATTCTATATATGATATATGTTGTATTGTGGTTTTATATGTTTAACCAAGGATCAAGATATCAACATGAAATATTGCCCATTGCACAAAAATGCAAAATGTTCTTGCATTTTGTTTACTAAATGCATTTATTTGCTGGAAATTAGTTTGCAGCCTTTGTGAACTCTGGCTTGTTTTAATCATATCTTGCTATGATGCCTGGACTGAGAATTTTAACTTATACTTGGTTTGGTTTTGTGCTTGGTCCATTATTTCTGGACACTGGCATAAGAAGTGGAGAAATCCAATCAGGAATTGGCCTAAGGTTATGAATGTTCTATGGGATTGCAAAGCTCATTTGTCTGCCAAGACAAAGTTAAAGCAAACCTTAGCATAATATTATTTGTCAACTATTGTGGAGAAGTGGGAATTTTGCCTGAGGAAGTTTACTTGACAGTTAGTGATTAAGGTGTTGAAATAGGTTCCAGGAGATTACGGGAAGACTCTCTGTCTTCTAGTCCAGGAATCCCCAACCCCTGGTCTGTGGACCAGTGCCGGGCCATGGCATGCCAGCAACGGTCCGCACAAACAAGCAAAGCCCCATCCGTGGGATATAGGCAGCACACAAAACCACGCACCCTCTGGTCCGCAGATAAAACTCTCTCCACGGAACCAATCCCTGGTGCTCAAAAGGTTGGGGACCTCTGTTCTAGTCTATTTACCTCATTGGGACGTACACAGAACCTTTGGAGAAAATGTTATGTATCCTTTATATGTCTGTCTGTCTGTCTGTCTGTCTGTCCAGCCAGCCAGCCAGCCAGCCAGCCAGCCAGCCAGCCAGCCAGCCAGCCAGCCAGCCAGCCAGCCAATCTATCATCTATCTGTCTATCTGTCCATCTGTCTATCGCCTATCTGTATTATTTTTATAAATAAGTCAAGGCTGCAAAAATACATAATGCTCCTTCCTCTGTTTCCTCCAAAAAAACAGCCCTCTGAGGTGGATTAAGCCAAGGATACTGACTCAAGTCACTCAACCAATTTTCATAGCTAAGGCGGGACTAGAACTCACAATCTCCTAGTTTCTAGCTTGATGCTTTAACTACTAGTAACACTAGAACAAACTAGGTCTCTTTTTTTTTTTTTTTGAGTTCCTGGAGAAAAATTCTATATCTTTTTTTCTTAGCAGCAATTCTGCAGAAAAAGAATAACATATTCCTTTTTTAAAAAAAATAATAAGAATAACTTATTAAAAAGTACCTGCTTGAGGGCTCCCCATAGATTAAAAAAAATCTGAGAACACAGTGTAGCTGTTCTCAGTATAAGCATCCATAACATCAGATGTGGTACAGGAATAAGAAATTACAAGAGGTGTTAGATCACAATTAATATGGCTGAGTGAGGAGGTAAGAAGCACATACTTAGACTAAAGTTTTTGCTACTGCAAAATGTTGTAGTTGTTTTTTTTTAAAAGTGTATTACACCAAACTAATTAATAGAAGAAAAATATACACACAACAATATTAGTAACATAGTGTAAACTCAAAATTTATCATCTTGACAATAGAAACAGGCTGGGTGTGTGGGTAGATCCTGAAAAATTATGTTTTTCATGATTTATCTTTTTAAAGAAATGTACTGTGAGAAAGTCTGCTTCCTTGGAATTTGGTTGAAAACAAACATTAGTACAAATTTTGGAGACATGCATCAACAATCTATTGCTGAAAAGTATGTTAGATGCCTCCTTCCAACATTGTATGTTAATTAATTTACTTTAACTAGCCTTTGGAACAGTGTGTCATAATATTGAGGAAAACTATAAAGAATAAACTTATGAATGATATTTTTTTTTTATTATGATGGCTTGTTTAATTCTGGAATCATAGCAGTGGTAGGATTCAGCGAGTTCGCACCACTTCGGCAGAACCGGTAGCTAATTTTTTGTTGCCCAGGCCCAGAACAGACTTCCAGAAGCGGCATCCACACAGAAAACTGATTGTTCACATATTTGAATCCCACCACTGAATCATAGGCAGTTTCTCTCCAAATGCAGTACCCCAAGGATCAAGTGCAGGAAACTGCAGTGAGTCCAGGAACCAGCATATGGTCTTATGGCAGGCCATCCATTCCCACTTGTGGGTTTCTTCCTGGCAGCTCCATGTTGGTTACCTCATTTGATAGGTCTTTGGAACCATCCAACTGCAGAACTTCTGCCATATTCTTATCATGGTTTTATCATCTGGAAGAACTTCCAAGAAATACTAAGAACTCCTTGTAAAAT
>NW_015387260.1:978290-1000434 GCF_001527695.2 Protobothrops mucrosquamatus | reverse complement strand
TCTCAACCGCCACCCCGGCTATCACGTCAGCCAGCTCAGGCAGGGCCGTTGACACATAGCAGGGGGCCAGGTATATTATCAACAGGCCCACTTGCACCCCATGCCCCCACTTCACAAGGAGGGACTCTGCACCGTCTATCTGAGGCACAGTGGCCTCCCTTGGACACAGGCTCTCCCTTATAATGACCGCTACCCCCCCCGCCCCTACCCCGGGTCCTCGGCCGATGGAATGCCTGGAAACCTGGTGGGCACAGGTCAACAAGGGGAACTCCCCCCTCCATGCCCAACCAGGTCTCGGTAAGTGTTCTTAGTCCACACTTAACTGAGTCACATTTTGACATGAGCAAAATAATATCAGATAGGACTTTTCCAGGTCATCTCAGTTCTGTCATTTGGGACTAACGCTGCTGAGATTTGTGTTCCCTTATATCTACAGGATATTCTGGTGCTTCCAGCTGATAACCAGTTTGGTCTAGATTAGTGGTTCTCAACCTATGGGTCGTGACCTCATTTGGGGTCGATCGACCATTTCACGGGGGTCGCCAAGCAAGGCTGTCCGCCATTTTTTTCCCCTTTTCCGGCGGGTGCCTTACCTCCCTTGAGCTGGGCCAGCTGGTGGTCGGCCTGCTCCGTCTCTGCCGCTTGCCAGCTACGCCTCGGCCGGCGCAGGGGGTGGAACCACGCATGCGCGGCGCTCCCGGGCAGGGAAAGTCCTCGACTTACGACCAGTTGGGTACTCCTCGACTTACGACCGGTTTAGTCCTCAACTTACGACCAGTTTAGTCCTCGACTTACGACCAGTTTAGTCCTCGACTTACGACCGGTTGGGGGTCGCGGCATTAAAAAGGTTGAGAACCACTGGTCTAGATTCTAGTGTTTAAGGCACCAGGCTGGAAACTAGTTCTAGTCTTGCCATAGGCATGACAGGACAGCTTTGAGCCAGTCACTGTTTCTCAGCCTAATCTACTTCACAGAGTTGTTATTGTGAGGAAAACAGGAGGAGGAAAATATTATGTTCTCCACTTTGAATCATTTTATAAAAATAATAAAGGTGGAGGGGAAAATATATCCCCCCTTTAAAAATAAGCTGGTTATTTCTTAGCCGTTAAATAGTAATCCAAAACTTGACCTAAGATAAGAAGAGTATAAGGGCCAATTATACTGAAGAGCTGAAGAAGCTTCTTGGATGAGAAGTGAAATGTCTTCAAAAACCCCCCAAGAAAGTCCAGTTGCCTCGTTAAAAAAGCATCTTCAGGATAATAGCCTAATGTAAGAGCTGGCCACCATAGGGAAACTGAAATCGACAAGGACGACTATATTAAAAGACCGGGTCGGTACGGGTAATCTTAACGGAACCAATTTCTGTGGATCGTATGTAATTTAGTCCTCGGTGGTAAAGTGTGGGGTTGGACGGGTAACCAGATAAAATAAATTCGGTTTAGGAGAAATAATTTCAGTCTTTTGAAACAATTTTTTGATTTTCAGTTTGAGGTCATCCTATATACTGCAAGACACAGTGCTTACTTGGTTATCAATTTGTCAAGCCCTGACAAATTGCAGAGAAAAACAGAACTTTGCTGCCGTGGAGAGACAGATGGAGTCTTGCCCAAGAGTGGACCTTTTAAACAAACAAATTCTCAGTGTCCAAATGTCTATGGAAATTCTCAGTCATCCAGGTCATGATTGTCCCAAAGGTGCTTTTTCAAGGCAAAACAAAGGCAAAAGAAAAGAAGTCCAGTTGCCTTTTGAAAAACCACCTTTGGGACTCAGTGCCCAAGGTGATTGTTAATAGCAGAAAGTAAGGCAGATACAAGTATTGATATTGCATGGCCACATTAATTTGTTTATAAATACACCCGGTTGCTTTTCTGAAAAACATAGTGGGCCTGGAGACCACGGATGGAGATGGAGCCAATGAAGCGGTTGACTTGATTATGTTACCTCTGCCACGGGGGAGTGGTTATGCTGTGGATTTTTAATGATATGAATTGTCTGAAGTCACCTATGTGTGAATTGGGCAGCCGTATTATTAAATAAATAAACAAACAAACAAACAAACAAACAAACAAATAAATAAATAAATAAATAAACCTATGTGTGAATTGGGCAGTCATATAATTATATATATATAATTATAAATAAATAAACACTGATAGTAAAACAAGATATGAACTGCTGATTTGATGACAAACGCAGTGCATGAGCACAGTTGGTCCATGTATGGAATTTTCTTGAATTTGTTTTCATATATAACTAATATAGAAAGGCTATTAACATGGGTGAAATATTTATTTACTTGTCTTGATTTTGTGCCTCACCCTAGGTGCAGATTTTAGGAAGTATAACTACTGTTCCCCCACTGCTCCTATGTGTAGATTATGAGTGGCTGTCTTCACTTTTTTTTTCTATTTTTATAATATTGCATTAAGGGTTTTTTATTATTATATCTATAAAAGTTTGTAGCTGGAGTTGTATTGATTTTATGTTATTGTATTCAATCTTCGTACTTTTCAGTGTACTATTTTAAAATAATTGTGACACTGAGAGGGCCTGTAGTTTCTACTAAATATAAAGGAACCATAAATAGCTAAAGTTCAATGATCTTCTTAAAAAAAATCAGATGTACATTTTATTGAAGACATCACAGTATTTCTGTAACAACAAGTAAATCCTACCCAGTCAACATGGAGAACCTGGACCATTTCTGCTGCAGAGTGATTGGATTGACTTCCCTTGGGGAACCTATATTTATATATTGTATTTATATTATACTTAACAAAATTGGAGCCAGTATGTTGACAGCGTGCAGCGATTCTTGTTTTTAAGCATGTCTGGAAAGGTAAACGACAGCTTCCAATTTCTGCCTTACACCAAAGCATCAAAGATGCAGCAAAGTCTCCTGTGGATCAGACTTTCTAGCAAATTTATCCTAATGCTTTTATGATGACTGCATTTTGTGCCTGGCAAATATTATAAAGTGAAAGCAGCTTGGTGTAGTGGTTAAGACACCAGACTAGAATCTGGAAAACCGTGAGTTCTAGTCCCTTAGGTATAAACTCATCCGGGTGACCTTGGGCCAGTCACTCCCTCTCTCAGCCCTAGGAAGGTGGCAAGGGCAAACCACTTCTGAAAAAATCATGCCAAGAAAACTTAATCAGGGGAGAAGAAACAATAGGCTTTACCTTTTCCCGTTGTTTCATTCCCTGACTTGTTCTGCTGTGCCTGGATTCTAGTTTAACAAGAAGAATATTTCAAGCTGCAAATCCTAAGCAGCTAACTCAAAATAACCCATAGTATACACAATAAGATTTACTTCTAAAAGACAAGCAAAGGGGATGGCGCAGTAAACATAACCCAGAACTGGGAGATAATTTGCTCATCCCAACTTCCATTCTGGTCAATTGGTATGTTGTCAGGGGTATTTTTTTAAGAATGTATTGTTGGAATGAAAGTTACAATGAGATGTGGAGCATATGTTTTGTACACAATTCAGCTTTTTAAAAAAAAAAAAAAAAAAATCAGCTTCCAAAAAAGCTCTTCCGAAACTAAGAAAGAAAGAACTCAAAAGAGCAGAAGTTTGAAATCTGAGATCAAGGTGAAAGTGGTATTTCTGCGGGCAGAAAGTTCACATCATGCAGACAGAAGTACCGGTAAGTGCTAGTGAATTCTGTGCTCATGCATAACAGGATACTTATTCCAAGTAACTCTCATGCTATGGAGAACTGTTCTTTTGGTACCTGTGTGCCTTTGCTACGCTGAGCGCCTTCATCGTAAAATTTATCAGAGCTCCATTCCTATTCTGATTGGAACTTGTTGAAAATATGGGGAATATTTCCTGCATTTCTTGTTCAGTTGATACTGTTGAAGGAAAAGTCTTCATCATGGTTCAGTCCAAGCCGGGAATAAACAACATGGCGACTGCTTTAGAAAGAAGGTTGCAGTTTATTGAAGAGGAGAGCCAGACAGAAAGATGGCTCTGGAAGAAAAGAGAGTGAGCACATGTAGGGAGTGGGTTTTTATACCTTCTTGAGCCTTTTGTTTGGAGTTGTTCCTGTGCCATGAACTTTGACCTGAGTCTGAGTGTGCCTTTCTGGTATTCTGATGGTGGTGGGTTAATCCTATTATGTCCCAAAGGTCAATCCTGCTTCCCTGGGGCTATGGCTGATGACTCTAAGATTTTTTTGTGTTGATTCTAGGGATCTTTCTTCCTAATCCCAGTTTCCTGACTCCAATCTGACAAGATTATCACATCTGCATAGACTTGGTTTCTGTTTGGGACAGAGAGACTTGCGGGGGGGAGAGGGTTGGTTTCTGCTTTTAAAATCCTTTAGGGAAATATATTCTGTCTTTTAAATATTTCCAAAAATATTTCTTTCTCGGGGGGGGTGGGGTGGCTGACTTCTCACAATACACATCCATAGATTCCTATGCACATACTTCTTGTTGAGAGGGTGAAAGAAACCACATTGCTTCCTTAACCCTAGGGATGCAGACGGCCAGGAGGGTGGGGAACAATGTTCTTCTCCATCCAGATATCCCTCTGAAGATGTCTGCATGGTACACAGAATCCCCCCCCCACTTCCAGAGTTTTTTGTCTCCATTCTCCTGGGTGTGTTGAGACATCTCTCTTGATCTTTTGAGGCTTCTGTCCCCCTCTAGGTTCTAATCATTATCATTAGTTGTCTGCTACTAATGAAAAAAACAGCTATTTTTACCAAGATTTCTGGGAAACTTTGCTGGGAAACTCTGCTAATTATGGCAATGAAAACCAGCAATCTTGGTTTCCCATTGTGATTTGCAACCCCCTCCCTCTCCAGGCTTATTAGTGGCTGTGGGAAACCTGCGTTTTCTCCCCTGCCAGTCCTGAGCTAGCTAGCGTAGGCAAGGCTTCTGGGGACTTTGGTGGTCTGCAGAAAAAATGGTTAATCAACTATAGGGACCTTAGGTCAGAAATCCCTGGTTTACAGAGTACATAGCAGAGATGTGCTTGTTGATTAATGATTGTTGTTGTTTTTTTGAAGAGGGACACTGAGCTATCCAAGAGGCTTTTGAAGGATGATATAAACTGAATTAATAAATTAATGTTTTACAGTAAGTGCTCATTGGGGGGAGGTATATCATGCATGTTTTTAAGCATCCCATTCTTGCTTGGTGTATTTTTTTCAGAAGGGAGCTGAAAAGCCATGAAAATGGGATTGCTAGGCATGGTTGGGATTGTTTCTTAAGCCAATCATATATGTCCCTTGGTCCAAAGACCAAGAATGTATTTTATAAACAAGGCATCTTATGGTCAATGCACACCAGACAATTGAGAAAGCCAAAGAAACCAAAAAAGTCAATATGATTATTGAAAAGCTTTTGATTATGTTAGTCATACCAAGTTGTGGGATCTGCTTTTTGAAAATAGGAATCCCAGAACATCTCATTGCCCTTATGTGAAGTCTATACACAGATCAGGAAGCCACACATGATTCTCTACACAGTGACAATATGGAAAAGCAGACTGACTCCAAGTTGGCAAAAGAGTGAGGCAAGGGTGTATATTATCCCCTTATTGATTCAACCTATATGCTGAATATAGATTGAAAGAAGATTAGCGTGGTTTTAAAACTGGAGGAAGAAACATTAAAAAAAAATCCTGCCCTATTCTGATAACACCATCACTGGAAATGCAAAGGATTGGCAAGATCTAGTAATTTAGAAGTTAGTAAGCACAATAAAAGAAGACCAAAGTAAAGATAACAAGTACAACAATCAGCTTTAGAAATGGCAGTGAATATATTAACGCAGTAGATTATTTCTACCGTTTAGAATCAACCATCAGCAGTAAAGGAACAAGCAGTCAAAAACTATGCTGCAGAGTAGGCAGAATGGCACTTGGTAGAGTAGCCAAAAAGGCCATGGAAAAGATATTTAACTCTACCTAAAAAGATCAGAATAGTGCAGGCGGTGACATTTCTCATAAAACTCTATGGATGCAAAAGTTGGAGTTTGAAGAAGCAGGACAGAAAGAACATTAATGTACTTTAGTGTTGGTGGAAAATATCTGAGAATACAACAGATAGCCAAGAAGACAAATGGATTGTTGAAGAACTTAATTAAGGCACAAATGATTAGGCTCAAATTGCCCTACTTATGTGAAGACTTAGTTCTCTGGAGAGGACTATAATTCTGGGAAAGGGAAAAAGAAAAGAGAATGACCACCAGCAAGGATTCAGTTACAGTGGCAACCAATACACTTTTGCAAAACCCAAAAGATCAGGCTGAGGACAAATCAACCTGCAGAACATCTATGTATATGGTTGCTAAGAGTCAACAACCAACTTCTAGGCACACAATCAATCTAGCTAAGCACCATAGGCTGTCAGGTGAAAGGTTGAGGCAACTCCATGCAACAACAGCGGTGAAATGTATGCATACCTTTCATTTGGAATTAGTAATAAAAGGGCAAAGCATGTACCATTTTTGGAATTTCATTTGTATCACCACATCACTTGTTTGGAATAAGAAGAGTTACCTTTCTCGAGCAGCAGGAACAGAGTTAACATAAATCATTGTAATTCATGACCGCTGTAGGATTTCTTCAAAATGCCACACAGATATTGCATCGAGGCCTTTTGGTAAAAAAAATAAAAATACGAGCAGCCAAATTGGGAAGGCATATCATTTTGGGAGAGAAGGGCATACTTTTCCTTCTTAAAGCCTACCCTGGAGGCTTCTGGCTGTTGAATTGCATCTCCCTTCCTTCCCAGCTATGCTGGTGAAAATTGATGCAGCTTGGGTTAGAGAAGTCTGCCTAAAGTTATGATAGCGTAAGAAGAGCCATGGTGACGCAGTGGTTAGAATGCAGTATTGCAGGCTGACTCTGCTTATTGCCAGGCGTTCGATCCCAAGGTTGACTCAGCCTTCCATCCTTCTGAGGTTGGTAAAATGAGGATAACTTTTATTTTCAGTATTTCTAAAGCAATTGAGATTATCTCTTTTAAAATAGCAAAATTGTTATATTGTGTATAAATTCCACTGAGAAATGGCCCACAACAATTGTAGGTGTTAATTTTACCTTAGTGTATACTTATTTCATATAGTATGTTACATCCTTTATCATAATTTACACTTAGGCATTGGAACCATCAAAATGAGGAAATCCCCAGCTTTTATTTATCTTTAGATTCTCTATCTTCTCTTTTGATGCCCTACCTAAATTTCTGCACCATGATCATCACACCAGTAATATTCAGTTTGAAATACCTACAGTTTTCAGTAATTCAGTAATTTTATATATACTATCTTAACAATTTTTATTCAGTCATGTTTAGCATTGTATAGTTTTATATAATAGTATGCTTAAGCAGGGCTTTTTTTGTCATAGAACACCCAGAACGGAGTTCCGGCACCTTTTTTTGATGGAACCCTGTGTGAGTTCCAGCACCTTTTTTTTTTTTTTTTTTTTTACAAAAAAGCACTGTGCTTAAGTCATATTCATACTTGATTCTGAAATCCTAAATATACATAGATATATACATACAGTACCTACAGGTATTGATATGTTTGCACATTTATGTTAGCCTTAAAAGTTAGTCATTCTTCTTCTATTAGTGTAATCAGATGGCTTTAATTTTAATACCAAATGTTAATGTTGATGATCAATGTATGAAATAAATGACTGATGGATTATTAGGTTATATGTTTATTTTTTTTCCTTTTTCTCTTTTGTCCTATCAACTTATGTAACTGCAATAACCAAAAATGGCAATAACCCAACATATACATGTAAATAGCTATTTGAAGAAGTTTTTTTCCCCTCCTGGGAGGGCATGTAATGAAAAATGTAAACTAAAATTACTCTGGACTTCCACAGAACAGTATACCATGACTTTATACTATATAATCACAATGTTATCTTTGCCATTTTGTTGGAGAGTTATTTAACTCTGTCTCTCTCAAATTAACCACGGAAAGACCAACCTCTCTACTTGGCATTTTGAATGCTCCCCACATGCAGAAAGTACATTTGAGAAACAAAATGACAGCAACTTCTGATTCTCTTCTTTCCACTTCTAGGAAAGAATTACATTTCACCCCTTCTTCTTGAAATATAGCCAAAACGATCCAGGGCAGGAGATAAGAGTTGAGGAAGAATGTTGGCCAATTTACTTCATCCATACACATGGACTCATCTTATCTCTGCCATTGGTCTTAAAATGGTATGTCACCTTGGGCCAGGAGATGATCTAGATCAACGTCCATCTAGAAGTTGCTTCCCTTCAAAACAGTGCAATCATTCTGGGACCAACTGCAGAGGAGGGCAAAGCAAGAGAGCTGCACCCCTCCTAAGATGAAAGAGGATGGTTATGGGTCTCCAACCTTCCTTTTCCAGAGATGGCATCTCGGTTAAACCTGGCTGCACCTGTCTGTCAGAAGGAGAAAGGACACCAGAAAGGGGAGTGAGGTGGATTGTCAAGTGACAGCTACCCCAGGAAAGCCTGCAGGGGGATTTCAGCCTGGCTGACAGGGAACCTGACCTTTGCTACAACAGCTGTGGAGGAGACTCATATTAGCAAGTCAAATGAAAGACACAGAAAAGGCAGGGGGAAGGCATCAACCTAGGTGGCAGAAATAGGGTACCTGATGGTTCCTGAACAAAACTGATTTTAGTTAGAAGGAGGATTCAGCCAAGAGTGAAGAAAAGGGAGACTTCACACAAGGGCACATATTTTAAAGGAAGTCTGTGTGATGTCATAGAGACTGTGTCAAGACCACGACTGAAATGGTCCCACTCAACCAGGAAGATTATTGAGTGACTTCTGACCATCAAAAATGACTATTGTCACACACAAAAAGTAGAGAAAATGTCAAAAACTCAAATTTCAGAAAAAGTGAAGCTGATAGCTTTATCTCTAAACCAGGGGTAGGCAACCTTGGCTCTTTTATGACTCGTGGACTTCAACTCCCAGAATTCCTGAGCCATGCTGGCTCAGGAATTCTGGGAATTGAAGTCCACGAGTCATAAAAGAGCCAAGGTTGCCTACCCCTGCTCTAAACCGACATGCAATAAGTGCTGAACAATTAAAATTGAGCTTGGATTCCTATACATTCATGTTTGTGATCCTAAATTAGCATTGTGAGTTACTTTTTTATATGAACTGCCAGACATTTAAAAAAAAAATCAGAAATGGGATGGAACAAATTTTAGATGTACTGTAAATTGTTGGAATTGAGCAGAAACCACTACTGATTAATCTGCTCTTTCCCACTGCTCTCTGATTCTAACCAATGCTATAGGATTTTTTAGAAGACAGAATGAGAAGAGGGAAATAACCATACTTTACACTTCCTTGAGGAATATGGATTGCAATCACCAAATATATTCCTTCCATGTTCGAATAATCTCAGATGAACTTCATCTATTGTCCTACATGTTGAGCTGTTTGCTCTTCACTTTTGTTCAGTGAAGATGGTGATAAGAATGAAACAGAATGCTGGGTAAAGAGATGATATAACAGAGTAAGAGACTTGGAAGTCTTCTAGTCCAATCCTCTGCTCAGGCAGGAGACCCTACAGCAGGGGTCCTCAACCTTGGCAACTTTAAGACTTGTGGACTTCAACTCCCAGAATTCATCAGCCAGCAAAGCTGGCTGAAGAATTCTGGAAGTTGAAGTCCACAAGTCCTAAAGTTGCCAAGGTTGAGGACCCCTGCCCTACAATATACCATTTCAGACGAACGATTGCCCAATCTCTTCTTAAAAACTTCCAGAGTTGGAGCATCCACAAGTTCTGGAGGCAGGTTGTTCCACTGATTAATTGTTCTAACTGTCTGGAAATTTCTCCCTAATTCTAGGTTGCTTCTCTCCTTGGTTAGTTTCCATCCGTTGCTTCTTATCTGGCCTTCAGAGAATAGCTTGACTCCCTCTTCTTTGTGGCAGCCCCTTAGATATTGGAACACTGCTATCATGTCACCCCTAGTCCTTCTTTTCTTTAAAATAGGCATACCCAATTTCTGCAACCGTTCTTTATATGCTTTAGCCTCCAATCCCTTGATCCTCTTTGTTGCTCTGGACATGGATTCCATCTGGAATTTTGAAGAGATGCTGAGGTCCCATTTTTAAAAGTATCTGCCTATATTTGAAGCAGAGCAAACACTTTGCACCATCATATTCCTTCTTATAATGATTATGGAGCCATAGGCAACTAGACAACATTACAAGATCAGGGGATCTCTTGTAATGAGAAAGACAGATGAAGATAATTTTCAAGTTATGTTGTGAGATTGTGTGACAGTGTGACAGCAGTGGTGTGCTAAGGAATAAAATAAGGGAGAAAGGGGAACTTGATTCATCAACAGAGTAGTGTGACCTTCTTCCACATTTTTAAACAGAATTAATGCACTCTATGATTCAGCTTGACATTGGTTTAACTTGACCATAGTACTTAACTTTATTTTCAGGTTTGTGAATACTGTTTTCTGTCCAAATCATCTACATTTTGCACCAAGGCATGTTGCATTGGATGACCTGCAGAGATGATGGAACTGGAATACATTTGCAAACTTTCTCTTCTGCAATGTTTGCATAAATTATAATGATTGTGCTGTCATGGGGGTGGGGGGAAGCGAAGACAATGAAGTCCTGGCCCTAACTAATAAAATTTATTTATACATCTTTCTTGCTTCTGATATGCAATTTATTCCTTGCATAATTTTGAAGTTACATCCTTAAAAAGTACCGTATCCGGTGTTTTTCCTACACTTTCACAGAACTGTTCCATATACTATTCTATCTATTGAACTGGACCAGGAATGGAAATTTTATGGTAATTATGGTTTTTCAAATCCCATCATAGTCAATATTACAGTCTTATTAAATCATTTAATGTTTGTTTAACAAATTATGGAGGGCTTGGCTTTCTTTCCTGATGGATTCAGTAACACCTCTGTTCTTCAGATAAAATGAAAGAGTTGTCTTAGATTTCTACTTCTGAGCATGCAGTCAGAAAGTTGTATGCTAACAGTGTTTCCCAACCTTGGAAATTCCCAGCATGCTGGCTTGGGAATTCTGGGAGTTGAAGTCCACATATCTTGCTGAGGTTGAGAAACCCTGTTCTAAGTAACTATTTGGGGATGGAAAAAATGATATACTTGATATCCAAAAAAATTGGGTAAGACAGACATTTGTAATGTGAGCAAAGATAATAAAATGTGGAGAGAAACAAAGACTTTTCCATCCAGTGAAAATAAAAAGGGATGCAAAGCAGAAATAAATAGACCAGTAAGAGAAAGTCCCACCCCATAAAGAGATGGGATGAGAAAAATATATTTCTTTGTTTATTCAATTTATTTTTACTGACTAGGGATTCTCATCAGGTCACAATCATGCCACTATAACAACCACAATATAATATGGTATGTAAGCAATCATATAAATAAACATAAAATAAGAATCATAAAAGTAATTAAGACCAAAAAAATAGCATTAAGGCTTCCTTAAACAATTCTATTTTAAGTCATTTTCTGAAGCCTAATAAAGTAGGAACTAATTAAATTTCAGGTTCACAGATGAACTAATAAAGAGCCACCTCTACTTACAGGATAAGATTTATACTTTGCCTCTCTGTTCTGGTATATAGAGAAGGTGATTATCACCATCTTAAAAACAAAAACAATGTAAACAATTAAATGCTAAATGCTAAATGCAGGCCAGACACAATTCCTGGGACCAGAGCAGAAGACCTTCATTTATATGCTGGAAAGATGAGTCCCTGAGACTGGGAAGATCTTCAAAAGGATTTCTTCAGCTGATTTTAGCAAACAGGCAATGGAACAGGGAGTCCCATAGTCAGGTCTTAAACTATTTAAAATGTTAAAGATGTTGGATGCATCTTCCCTGTCCAACAAATTGTTTCCTTAATGGTTGCAGAAGAAAGAATTAGTTGGCATTCTATTTTCCATCTCTAGTCTGCTGTTGTTGTGTACACATGCTGTGATGGAGTCCTTGGTGCACTCTGAGTTTGGTTGTTTGCTTGTAGATATTTCATTACTTGACAGTGATGTTCAGTTAAACGGGGATTAACACCAGACAAAGAATCAAGCAGAAAACAATATCCTAATCAGGAAACTACCAAGAACAAAACCATACCCACACCAACACTGGCAAGGCAAGCTACTATATATGAACAGGGAGCAAACCCCCACATTTATTATCATTGATGATGTTACCGAGTTGGGAAATAAAATGTCTGCAAGAAACAGCCAAACTCAGAGAGCATTAAGGACTCCACAGTTCAACCTTGAGCTACATATATCTCTTTTATTATTATTGTACATTACTGCATGTTATATCTGTTACTTTGACTGGGAGTGCTAAGTGCGAACTAAACTGGAAATTATCTATAGTCACTTACGGGTTATGATAATTGTACCTTAAAGCAACAACCAAACGTTAACACTATGTATCATTTGGCACAGGCAATATACAATTCTTGTATTTTCATCAGTCACTAGCCTAGCAGCTATGCTTTATGACAAGTTTGACTTCTGGATTCTTCAAGGGTGGCTACTCCAAGAGCACACTGCAGTAGTCAAGCCTGTTTGTTTCAATCGGATCCCCATTTTTCCAATATCAACTATTTCTGCTCCATTGTAACATCGCTTGCAAATTTGACCAAAAAGAGAAAAAAAAATCTGTTATAAAAATATCCACATTGTTTTTTCTGGCTTCTCATTTACACCTTCTCATCCACAGTTTTTCTGATATCCACTTTTTGCAAGTAATATTCCCTGAAATAATGTGTTTTGTGCATATAATATGCATGTTGTTTGAGGTAAGTGCTATATTGCAACATCCTTGAAAGGGTGGTATAGCAATGCACTCCGGATTACACAGAGTATCCACAGAGATAAACCAGATGAGATCCTTTAGAACAGGGGTCCCCCAACCCCCAGTCCATGGACCGGCACCAGTCTGTGGCATGCCAGAAACTGGTCCGTGCAAACAAGCGAAGCCCCATCTGCAGGATGCAGGCAGCACGCAAAACCACACACTCCTCCGGCCCGTGAAAAAAACCTCTCTCCACGGAAGCGGTCCCTGGTGCTCAAAAGGTTGGGGACCTCTGCTTTAGAAAATTCTCCAGTATCCCTTTGTTAACTCAGTCAGAGTTCAATCTCATAAACTGAGCACCCACTGCAAGTTTTCTGTTGTCTTCTATGTCTTTTCTCCAGAAAATTCACCCAGCTGGATTCCCGGTTATTCTGTGAGGGTCTGAGCCCACATTCTCATACTCTCACCATTCTCTCCCACCACTGCAAAATGTCAAATGTGCAATTAAACTACTTCACACATTCAGAGCTTTGTGTGTCTGCCAAATGACTGCATGTGATAAGGCAGCAAACAGAAGTAGCAGAGTTAGCTTTCAGATTAGACTTTTTTTTATTTTTCTGTGGCTTCCTTCCTAGCTTTTGTGCACCTCTTTACCTGTGTATCTTCAGTAAACACTCAATTAGGACCATATTACTCTACCTGTCTCCCAGTAGCTGCTGGTAATTATGTAGGTTTTCCGTGTCAGCACAGCAGGGAGGCACTATTAGAGCTAATTAAAGCATCTCAGAAGCTCAGTGAGTCCTGAACTCCCGGCAGCTGTATCTAGTGGCATTTTGCAAACAGCTGCAAACACTGTCAGCCCCATCATTTTTCTCCTTTTCTTGTGGCCACCAACACAGGTGTCAAAAACTGTTGATAGAAAAGGAGCTCAGGAAGTGTGTGTTGTCCCTTGCTAGCAGGACAAAAGAAGCATAGTAGAGTTTCACTCAGATGCAGTGTTAAAATCGCCGTTCCTCAATTTCAGCAACTTTAAGATGTTTGGACTTCAACTCCCAGAATTCCCTAGCCAACAGTGGTTTGAAGCGTGGCAGCACCTTTATCTGGCAAGAAAAAGGACAATGGTAGCCTGATGCTAAATCTAGGATACTTCAAATCTACTCCTAGAAGGGCTGTGTCTCCTTATCTTCTTCAGTAATTGTTCACTAAGAACAAAAAAGACTCAAGAACGTCTTCATTCAATATATGTATATATATATTGCCTGACATAAAATACACGACCACCAGGAAAATTATAAAACTATAAAAAGTTTTAATGGAATAAAATATATCTAGCTTTCGCTGGCCACTGCCAGCATCGTCAGGGTAACCTCCAGAAGGTGGTGAGGCTATTCATAAGCATTGCGCTCGTTGCCTCACCACCTTCTGGAGGTTACCCTGACGATGCTGGCAGTGGCCAGCAAAAGCTAGGTATATTTTTAAGCAAATTTCCAGAACTCAGTTTTGGCAATTAAATGTGAAACTTACGGTTGCTGAATACGCCGAAGAAATAAAAACTATGTTCTGAGCCTCCTCACCTCTTCATTCTTTAAAATGCTGAACCTGCCCTTGTTGAACGCAACATTCTCAGATGGTTATTCTTATCTCACAGATGGGGCTCCGGCTATTGTGATTTGACAATATTCTGAGCAAATATGACTGAAGAGGCCCGATCGCTCCGTGATGATGTCATTCCCTCAGACAATTTAATCGAAGAGATTTAAAGTCATGCCCGGCTGCACCCCACAGTCTCCCGAAGGGCAAATGAAATAAGTTGTGCTGTATGGATAGATTTACCTGCCATGCTGTTGCAGAAAATCTGAAAAGTTGTGAATGCCACAGAAGCATTAGCCTGTTCTGTCTTTATCACAAGACATTCCAATACTTGAAACATTTTCTCCCCCTGCAGCTTCAATACCCGGAAAACTTAGCCGGGAACACATTGTTGAGGTAACGGAGACCAAAATAGGAAGAAAGAGGCACATGTAGCTTAATTTTTGTTAGGAAATACTCTATAGGTGGGTCCTCAATTATGGGCAAAATTGAGCCCCAGATTTCCACTGCTAAGTGAATTTTGCTTCATTTTACCACCTTTCTTACCACAGTTGTTAAGTGAATCACTGCAATTGTTAAGTTAGTAACATGGTTGTTAAGTGAATCTGGCTTCCCCCATTGACTTTGCTTATCAGAAAAAGTGATCACATGACCCCGGGATACTGCAACCGTCATAAATATGAGTCAGTTGCCGAGCGTCTGAATTTTGGCCACATGATTGTGGCGATGCCGCAATGGTGGTGTGAAAAAAACGGTCATAAGTCACTTTTTTCTGTGCTGTCGTAACTTTGAATGGTCACTAAACGAATGATTGTAAGTCGAGGACTACCTGTATAAAGAACTACTATTTTTTTATATGGACAGAAGAGACACAGGAAGAAATACATGTGGCTTCTCTGACTGTGAGTGCTTTGATACGTCAGAATAAATGTCCTGTCTTGAAAAAAAGGAGATAGTTAAAAGAAAAAGTGCTGTACAGTATTGGCACTTTTTAAAAAAACACATCATGACCGAAAGAAAATGCAAGAAAAATGGTTCTTTTAAAAAATGGTTTAAAAAAAAAAAAGCAATTGAGTTTTGAACAGGAGTTGGGGAGCAATCTCCTCTACTGATAACATCCCCCCCCGCCCTTACGTATACACACTTCTTAATTCAGAACTTCCCCCTTCCCTTAATATTGTTCCCCCATGGAAATTAAGGTTCATACTCTGATGGAGATGTGGAATTCTGTAAAGGGGAGAAGCAATAGAAAAGTTAAGTTTTCAGCAGAAAACGAGAAAGAATTATTTTGTCCCCTTCTTGCGTTCTGCTCCATGTATAAAGCTTTCAGATATTTTAATTCTACTGACATTTCAATTGTGGAGAAATTCCAGAACAAAAACATTAGATGTAGATAAATAAATCCTGAAGATTTTACATTTAAATAATTTTAAAAAAACTATTGGGATTTGGGGATGTATACTTGTGGGGAAGTTTCATCTGTGGTTCCCATTTTCTTTCCCATTTGATTTCCTTTCCATTTCCCTTTCCTTTTCCCTTTCCCTTTTCCTTTCCCCTTTCCTTTTTCCTTTCTCCTTTCTCCTTTCTCCTTTCCTTTCCTTTCCTTTCCTGTCATCCATCTCACTAATGCAACTCTGGGCAGCTAACAGCAAGTTAAAAATCAAAAGCAACAACTTCTCCAAATCATTAAAAGCAATTATGATAAAATCAAACGCAAATGCGCTTGAGGCTGAAAGAATCTTTCCCAAGCCTGTGAATCAAAGAGCAGGCAGATAATCAACCGGGTCACTTAACATTTTGGCCCCAGTGCTTGAGGGAACAACCAGCCTTTCAAAGCTGCTACCAGGATCTCTGGGCTGAGGGTGATGATGTTCTATAGGGCAGCTCTGTGCCAAAGAAATCTAGGATTAGGGGGCGTAAGAATCAGAATAGAATAGAATAGAATAGAATAGAATAGAATAGAATAGAATAGAATAGAATAGAATCTGAAAGGGACCTTGGAGGTCTTCTAGTGACACCCCCCCCCCCTCAAACAGGAGAACCTATACCATCTCAGACAAGTGTCCAGTCTCTTCTTAAAAACCTCCAGTGATGGAGCACCTACAATTTCTGGAGGCAAGCTGTTCCATTGGTTAATTGTCCTCACCGTTAGGAAGTTTCTCCTTAATTCCAGGTTGCTTCTCTCTTTGATCAGTTTCCAACAATTGTTTCTTGTTCTGCCCTCTTGTGCTTTGGAGAATAATTTGACCCCCTCTTCTTTGTGGCAGCCTCTCAAATACTGGAATACTGCCAAATTTATAAGATTCAAATTCTATTTTTTTTGACAGTTCTTTTTGTAGCTGAAGCCACAGAGAAATTGGTCCTTGCTGTGGTGAATGTGATGGAACTGGGTGGGTTTTCTGAGACCGGCCCCAGGCTATATTCCACCAAGGATCAAAGGAGCAGATCTGCTATTAGCACTCTTTCTTGACCCCACTCGCATTTCTTTTATGAATTCAGAAAGACGGAGTCACCCAGTTTTCATCAAAGCCTTGCAAAAGAATGCCGAACTCATTCATTACGTCCATATGTTTTACTTTAGCTGAACTTGAGCATTTAAAGGGCAATTTTATAAAATGGGATGAAAAGTCAGGCAATGTCCTGTCCTGTCCGTAGCACCAGGATTCAAAATAAGGCTGGGAGAAATGAGTAGGTATATGGAGGGTTCACCCAATGGAACGTGATGCAGATCCCGAAACACTGAGAGGTAGAATGGAGTCAGTCAGCTGCTTTGGCAGCTCTCAGGTGAAATGCATGGAGAGAAACCTTTTCTAAATTCTTGATGAAAGATATTTTGTTATAGATTCCCATGGATAACTTCTTGACTAATGGTATCCTCCTTTGTTACTCTCATCCATTGAGTTCCTTTTTTTCTCCGGAGGTCAGATAACATATTCAAACTATTTTGAATCTTGATCTGTGCCTCAGTTTGCCACAGGTGAAATACCCAATAATTTCTTTTCATCTGCCTTACGGGTGTCGTTCCTGCTGTTAATGTCTTTGCCAGTTTGATGCACACAGGCATTCTTATTATCTCTGCTTGTGTTTTGGAACCAACGATAATTAAAATAAATTGCAAACTCATTCCTTTCTAGATACATTTCATGGCTTTTATTCCCCAGCAGAGAGATAGGACAGTAGTACCTTGATCCCCCTGTGAGTTCTAGAATTAATTCTCTTTGAAATGACAATAGCACTATTCACAGGCTTTTGCTGCCTGTTGTTTTTGAAAAGGGCGGTCGGTAGGCATCTTGCAAGGAGATAAGGCTGGGAAAAACGTACATCAAGATTTGCTGCCAATTTATCTGAAAGCAGCACCAATTCTAAATTCTAAATTAGGACTACAAAGATCTAGGGGGCCACTAGAGGGCAGCAGAAACAATGACTCCTGGTGGCCATCTAGTGCTCATATTGGTTTTAGCAGCCCAGGTATGGTTATGTAGTCCTGCCCTGAATGAGACAGAGTGAAGCAAGCTTGCATGGAAAAAAGTAAGGAGGAGATGGAGTGTAACCTCATTTCTGATATAAAACAAGTCCTCGTGTTGAGTATATGCTCAGAGACACCCTATGCCAGTGGTTCTCAACCTTTTTAATGCCGCGACCCCCCAACCGGTCGTAAGTCGAGGACTAAACCGGTCGTAAGTCGAGGACTAAACCGGTCGTAAGTCGAGGACTAAATCAGTCGTAAGTCAAGGACTACCCAACCGGTCGTACGTCGAGGACTTTCCCTGCCCGGGAGCGCCGCGCATGCGTGGTTCCGCCCCCTGTGCCGGCCGAGGCGTAGCTGGCAAGCGGCAGAGATGGAGCAGGCCGACCACCAGCTGGCCCAGCTCAAGGGAGGTAAGGCACCCGCCAGAAAAGGGGAATAAAATGGCGGACAGCCTTGCTTGGCGACTCCCGTGAAATGGTCGCGACCCATAGGTTGAGAACTGCTGCCCTATGCCTTCATTGTGTGGATTTCTGTCTGCCTCTACTTTGCACCTGTTCTGGTGGTGGACTTCAATGTTCTAATGAAAGGAAACACACACAGTTCTAAAGTAGATCCTGCAAATCTGAAGCCTACCCAGTGTTCACTTGCGCTACCTGTTCTTATTGAAGGTCATCAGCCTTGTTTTTCCTTGTCATGGTGCTTAAGAGCCACTAGGGGGAAGTACAAGACAATGAACCAACCCTAACTTTGAACTTCAGTAATGGGGGGTAAAAGAACCGTCAAAGGTTTTCCTCAGCCCATTGCGTATTGATGGTGGACGAGCATTTGCTCCTAAAGGGCCCAATCCCCTCTCAGAGGCGCATTTCTTGCTCTGGCTGGTTGGACTGCGCAAAGCCTTTGAAAGAGCTGCTTTGCAAAGCATCTTAGCTTTCATTTCTGAAGACACCTTCTATTCAGAAAGTGAAAATAACAAGCCCCCATCGGTCTCCACCTGCCTGTGCTTGCAGAGCCATTTTGCTTTGTGGGCAGTCCCAGTGTACGTGTTGTGGGTGCACTTCCGTTGCCATTGTATATTTCTCTACCTAGTTCAGGAAATCAGAATGCCCCTTTAATCCAAATCTTGCAACACAAAGCTGAATTCATTGATTCATTTCACACACACATCAGGGTGGGGATCATTTTTAGAGAAGCCATATGACCAAAGGATGCAGATGTTTTAACAAGCAGAACTATTTATTTCTCTGCATTGTAACCATTGAGCCCTGGTGATACAGTGGTTAGAATGAGTTTCGCAGGCTCACTCATTGCTCACTGCCAGAAGTTCGATCCTGACCAGCTCAAGGTGGATTCAGCCTTCCATTCTTCTGAGGTCAGTAAAATGAGGACCCAGATTATTGGGGGCAATATGTTTATAAACTGCTTAGAGAGTGCTGTAAAGCACTATGAAGCGGTATATAAGTCTAAGTGCTATTGCTACTTGCTCATATAATTTGCAAATATGAGCCAGCAGTGTGCTGCAGCTACCAAAAATGTCAACACAGTACTGGGCTGCATTAAGTCTCCCTATTTTAGTTCTAGTGCACTTCATAATTATGGTGAAATGTTACGGAACCATTCCGGTGTGAACCTTATGACGTAGGTCAAAACCAGTGGTGCTACATTTTTTCTACGACTCTGAGATCTTTCTCATGTCTCTTCTCGTTGTTTCTACTAATCCCCTGACCTCCGATTTCGTATATTCCTTGCCGACGACCTTCTGGATATGTCTAGTTTAATGAAGAGAAGGATGAGGGGTGACATGATAGCAGTGTTCCAATATCTCAGGGGCTGCCACAAAGAAGAGGGAATCAAGCTATTTTCCAAAGCACCTGAAGGCAGGACAAGAAGCAACGGATGGAAACTAATCAAGGAGAGAAGCAACTTCCTGACAGTTAGAACAATTAACCAGTGGAACAACCTGCCTCCAGAAATGGTGAATGCTCCAACACTGGAAGTTTTTAAGAAGAGACTGGACAGCCATTTGTCCGAAATGGTATAGGGTTTCCTGCCGGAGCAGGGGATTGAACTAGATGACCTCCAAGATCCCTTCCAACATCATCATCATCATCATCATCATCATCATCATCATCATCATCATCATCATCATCATCATCATCATCATCATCATCATCATCATCATCATTATTATTATATATCCTCCTTTAAATGCTTTGCATACCCCTATGGGTCAATACCTGCTTTGTTTTGCAGGAAATTTTGCTTGGTTTTTCGAAATAATCTGCACAGCCATTGATGGTTTAACCAGGGCCAGATGTGCCCAGTGCTAGCTTCTAGATCACACCAAAACCAACATGCTCAACACTTTCTTGTGCATGCACTTTCTGGTCCAGCTTGGCATCGGTGGAAACCCGTGTCCACCCTTACCTGTCTGTAGCTGGATAAATAAGATGAAGTGCAAAAGGAAGATGTAAATAAGAATTAGTGAGTCACTGACAACCAATCCCTGAAGGTTTGGACATGCATACCTCCCCTTCACACTTCAGGCATTTAGTGTAAATTGTTTACACTAAGTCAGCAAGCAGTAGGATATCCTGCAGAGCCACATAAGTGTGAAGCAGCCCTGAGCTTCCTTTTTTTGGAGTAAAAAAACTAAATCCCATCTGTTCTCTTTAATAGACCTGAAATGTAATGGAACTTGGGGGACTCCCACTGTTTCTTGAATTTCAGCCCTTTTGTTTCTAGCCAAGAGAGTCGTCCGTCATGGGGAAGTATATATCCAGCATCTGCTCTTAAGCCCAAGCAGCACAGCCGAGTAGCAAATACTTCCCTCGACTAAGGGCCATCAAGTTGCTTTCATCAGAGCATAACTACCCAGCTAACATGCTGTTGGATTGGGATCCCACTGAGACCAAGGAGAATCTTAAAAACACCCCTCAAGTGCCATTGACTTTAATGAGGCCTCAGGACTTCTTTCTGGCACGTCCTTCAAAAGATGCCTATGAAGATCTGAAAGAGGAATCTCCTTGGTCTGCAGTCTAAGCCTTTATTCTACAAACAGGAAGACTGCTGCCCCGTTTGTTCTGTGCAAGCTTGTTCTCCTTTTTCTGGGGCTGTTGCTGTATTCCCTCCTTAGGTTGCTGAACTGGCAGTTCTGGGTAAGTTTGAAAGAGGCTGATCCTTCGTGATGGTTATGGTTTCTGGTCCTTTGGCTGCTTTGATAGACAAGGTAGCCTTAGCTGCTTAGTTATTGAAGCTGATTGAGACTTCTGCTGGGAAAGACTGGTTCTGAGCAGGCTGAGTTTCTGGCAGAGTAAAAAATCTCTGTTAGAGGTAATATTTCTTTATTGCGGACAAAAAGTGAAATAGCGGAAGGAATGCCACATCTTGCAAAAGGACACACATACACTTTAGAAAAGGGGAAAAAAAAGAATTCTAAACCAGGATGGAGTAAGTGGGCCAAGACAACAATAGGAGAAGACACGATAACCATGGAATGCTGGCTAATGATTGATGATAGGTAAGTTGGAATGGAGCACTGACGCATTCTGCTGCAATTCCCATTTTTGGGTCAGAATTCAGGAAAGACGTCTAACCATTCTCCTCACTGACTTCAGCACCAGAACGATAAAATTACCCTGGATTTACAGTCTTGGATTACAGATACATATGCTTGCTTTCTATTTATGAATTGGCACTCTATCGATGCAGTTGAAAGTGATGAATATTACTTTATATGGTCAGGGTTTAATGATCTGTTTAAAATTAGGCTGAATTATATTCCTTTCTAGGCAGTGCGGGGTTTTTTTTTGTGTCTGGATTTTCTCCTCTCCTTAAAAAGGGGGAAAAGACAAGACAGAAATAATAGAAAAGTTCAGTGTCTCCATCCACCTGATTTGTAATTTCTTACCTATTTCATTGCAGAATTATAAGGAACAGCTAAGTGGAATGCTTTGCCAACTCTTCTTTTAGAGATTAATGGATTTGTTGCCTTTGTTCTAACCTTGAACAGGAACAAGTTGTGTTTCTGTTCCTTCAGGTATGGCTTAAGCTCCACTGTTTTGTTTCTTAACCATCTAAAATGTTTTTTTATCCTGATTTTATACTTAAAAACTCCGAAAGCAGATAACAAAGATGATTAGAAACAAGATTTAAAATGCAGCCTACATTTAAAACACAAATAAAAATACACTATATACGTAAAAAAACACACCAATCTTTAAGAAGGATAAGAAACAATTAATAGAGCAACTAAATAAACCAGGGAAAACCATGG
>NW_015387260.1:970060-976244 GCF_001527695.2 Protobothrops mucrosquamatus | reverse complement strand
AGTTAATTGGACTAAAAGTCTGCCCTATAAGGCAGCATCCTATGTTTGTTTGCCTTTGAAAAGCCATTAAAGAGCCAGATGGCACCCATTTTGATTAGAAGAACCACTAAGTGGATTGATCTTTTTAATCAAGCTCTGCACACTGACTGAACTTAAAATGGCCATATCTGGAGACAGGTAGTTGGAAAATGCAAGGGTTTGTAAAGGCAAAACTTGCTCGGAAAGATCTCTAATGAAAAAAGTAGCACAATGTACGGTTCCGCATAAAACTTAAAAAAATGCATTTGTAAGTGAGAATGCAATGCAAGTAAACTATACTTTGAATGTGTAATCTATGAACAAGAAAATCATTTAACACAGTAACAGAATAACAGAGTTGGAAGGGACCTTGGAGGTCTTCTAGTCAAACCTTCTGCTCAAGCAGGAAACCCTATACAAAATAAATTTGATACCAAAAAGTAAGAGCCTCATCTGAAATGAGCAAAGCAGCTAATAAGCCAGACCAGAGTTCTTACTTGCTAGATACATGACCAGGCTCAAATTATCCTACTTTGGACACATTATGCAAAAACGTAACTCTTTAGAATAGGCACTAATGCTGGGAAAGGAGAAGGAAAGATGAAGAGAATGACTGAACATCTCGTTGCTCCAGACTGCATGGTCAGTGGTGAGGAAACTGTAAAGTAATACAGCATCACTGCATTCCTTCTTCAAAGAATGTCAGTCTTGCTCATTTGATCTTTTTGATCAAATGTACCCTTTTGCTTTTTATTTGTCTCTGAACTCTTATTTCACTATGGATTAAGTTGGCTTCTTTGCTACAGGACGTAGAACTGTTTTCATTTAAGGTGGAGAGTGGAGAAATGGTATTCAGTTCTTGCAGTTTCTATTACTTTTCACCTTTGGCGATTTAGGAACTGTGTTGGAGCAGTGGTTAGAATGCAGTATTGCAGGCTAATGCTGCCCACTGCCAGGAGTTCGATCCTGACCAGCTCAAGGTTGACTCAACCTTCCATCTTTCCGAGGTCAGTAAAATGAGGACCCAGATTGTTGGGGGCAATATGCTGACACTATAAACCACTTAGAGAGGGCTGTAAAGCACTACAAAGTGGTATATAAGTCTAGGTGCTATTGCTATTTAGCTGGAGTTGATGAGAATTGGGTACAGCAATATTCAGCATGCTTTACATTGCCCATGTTGGATTTAGAGCAACTGCAGCACATTTTCAGTGTTGCTCTGAATTTCCAGAAAACATTCAATCTGAGAGCTAGTCTGAAATCAGGCTGTGATTTGTAAATTCACACTTTTCAAAGCTGGGGGGGGGAACCCCTCAAAGTTGGTACCTGTTGCAGTTCAACTAAGGTTGCCAAACTTTTTTTTATTGGTTTTTCTTACTACACACTTTTAGACAGCTGCTTGATTTGCAGACATTACTAGGTGAAATATTTCAGAAGATGGGGATTGGCTATTATTCAGGACCAGAGCTCATGTTTTGTACATTGAAGGTTCCTGATTCAAGCCTCGACATTTCTCAGAGAAGCTGGTAGAGACCCCCTTTTCAGAGAGAAATAAAAGGTAACTAGCTGCCAGTCAGTGCAGAAAATAGTGCTTTTAATGATTAACAGTATGCCTTCACTCATTTCAGCCTCTGCGTTTGGGATAAACACTGTCGCCTAATCATTTTGGCAAGATAACATTATTCTAACACATCTCAGAGGGCTAATGCAAGGATTAAATGAGATAAACACACACACACGTACACAAACAGCCTGAATTCAAACCACTGGTAACATTATTGTTCTCTCCAAGGGGGAAGCCTTTCGGAATGGGACCAAACCAACATGGATAGAAGTGGGTTAAGAGTCATTCTTATTTTGTTAAACGAGAAGAACGGAAATTAAATTAGCCTTCAGAAATTACAGCGCAAGCTGACAGTGAAAAAGAGATGTTACGGTGGTTTGCGTAAACACGCTTTTGAGGGGGGGGGATGATTGCAGATACTATACTGCAGGTTAAAACTGCAAACAAAATGTGTATGTTAGAATAATAGGTCCAAATGTTCGTACAAAATGTAGTGTGACTTTAAAGAAAAGGATATCCCTTGTATAAATAAGACAGAACAAAAGTAGTGAACAGAAAAATGAAAAAATGAGAAACAAATGCATGAGATAAATTTACAAAAAAAATAATAAAAAAAACCTGAAACATTTTCCCCCATTATTTTCTCTAAACGGCTTTCTTCCCAAAATATTGCAATTAGTTGTGCAAGGAGAAAAAATTATACTTTTCTTCCTTCACCATCCTTTTTCACCCCATCTCTTCTGCAAATAGCATCTCTGTGAATGTGTGTGTGTGTGTGTGTGTGTGTGTGTGTATACAGAATGATTTGGATCAGAATGAAAATATAGAGAAAATATTCGGTCCTAATTCTCTCAGTGCTGTTGCCCTGATCTAAATCAGCTCTGCCTGCTTTTAAGAAAAATACTCAAAAGTCACCAGGGGAATCTTATTAACGGTTCCTTCATATCACATCTGCTTTTTTCTTGAAGCTTTTTGGGAAAAGGAGAACGTACAGCTGTGAGACATCTATTCAGCCACCATCTTGCCAGCTGTTCTGTGCATTCTGTTGTCTGTGAAAACTCAGACCAGCCAATCAATCACTTGATCTCTTGGCTATCTGCTCCCTCTGATCCCCATTGCTATTAAACAGTCTATTGCAGATTTCATAGGTGACCTGGCTTAATCTTGCATTTGTTCCACTCAGCCTTCGCTTCTGCTTAAGGAGACATTGTTGATTGTTCAAAAGCTGGATTCAGGGTCAAGGCCAAACTAGACAGTACAGGAACCTCTTCAAATCTGAATCTTTGGTAGCATCTACATCAGACATATCAAACTCGCAACGTCACGTGACGTTGCGCAACGTATCGGAGCTTTTTCGCCGTTGCCAGCAATGGGGTGGGCGCAGCTCTGGTATGATGAAACCGGCCCACGGGCTGGCAGTTTGACACCCCTGATCTACATTCTCCAAAAGGTTCATTTATGTTACAAGTGCTTCCCCCCTGTCAGAAAAGAGCACAAAGATAATTTTAGCCTTTTCTACAATAGAGCATCTTAAAGAGGTAACTTTTCTGGAATTGTTGTTCCTACTGGGGGACTGAAGACTTTCAAGTCTAAGAGACATAAAGTAGATTGACATAATCCTCAACTCCATCAATAGCTTTCCTCTTTATTTTAAGTGTGCACAACATCAAGGGATAGATGTTCTTGATCCAGCCTTTGATCATGTTCTTGGGATCCAAACCTCAAAGACTGACTGCTGTTATTGAGAAGAGCAGCCCTTTGCTCATAATGTCTTACCTAATGGGAAATTTTTAAGGCTCCTCATCTCTCCATTTTATTGACTGCATTTTACTATGGGCACATCTGGTTGATTTTGGTAGGACTGCAGAGCATTGATTTGCCTTGCAAGCAGACAGAGAGAGTCATATAATCAGAGAATGTAAAGACTGGGGGGGTGCTTTAGACATCATCTATTCCATCCCACTGCCCAGTGCAAGGATCCACTACTACAGGATTCCTAACAGATGACCATTCAGCCTCTATCTAAACACGGTGAAGGAAGGTCCAGTACTTTCCAAGGCCATCTCTTCTTTTTAAGCAACATTTTTTTATTTCTTGTTAAATAGAATTCTTAATTTTCATTGTCTAGGTACTGTGCAGAAGGTTGATGGTACATACTGAGAATCTGCAACACAGGTAAACAGTTCTATGCAGATAGCATCTACTCAATGTTTGAATTAGATACTACTTGAAAGGAGAGAGAGAGAGAGAGAGAGAGAGAGAGAGAGAGAGAGAGAGAGAGAGAGAGAGAGAGAGAGAGAGAGAGAGAGAGAGAGAGAGAGAGAGAGGGAGAGGGAGAGAAAGATATTCAATTTAT
Source organism: Protobothrops mucrosquamatus (assembly GCF_001527695.2). Taxonomy (NCBI): domain Eukaryota; kingdom Metazoa; phylum Chordata; class Lepidosauria; order Squamata; family Viperidae; genus Protobothrops; species Protobothrops mucrosquamatus. The sequence goes on along the minus strand of NW_015387260.1, from coordinate 972,306 downwards.
ATTGATCTGTAACAGGGTTTAAAGGGTTTGGTCCAATGGTTAAGACAACAAATTAGAAACCAGGAAACCATAAATTTAAGTCTTACTTTAGAGACAAAGCCAATTGGGTGACCATGGGCTAATGCCTCTCTCTCAACTCCAAGGAAAGAGGCAAGGAAAAAACCTTGCTTATGACCTCATTTCTACTGAGGTTGTTAAGCAAATCACCATGGGTCATTAAGTGAAACATTATGTGTGCCTGCAAATTGTGATTTTACCGCTGGCTTTCTTCATTGATTCCACTTGTTGGAAGCTGGCTGGGAAGCACCCAAAGGTTGATCACATGGCTGGGGACACTAAAACAGTTGTAAATCGAGGACCATTTGTATAATTAGTTTTTCAGTGCTATTGTAATTTTGAACAGTCACTTAACAGGGCAGTCGTTAAGTGAGGTCTACCTCTATGTACATTTTTAAAATGGGAATCTTGGAGCACAACATGTAATTTTTACACTATTTTGCATGTTGTGAAGACTTTTTTTAAGAAAAACAAACAAACTGTGGTTTTATTATTTAATCAAATCCACTGACTTGTAACCAATAAAAACAAATGCAGCCCATCAGACACATAAAAAGGTCTAGAAATAATATAATAAAACTATTTTTTTTTCAGTATAGCAGGAATTAGCGAAACTGAATATATCCATGACTGGTAAAAAAAAAAATGGCTAAGAGGCTCCAATTGTCTTGGAAGGTCAAAGGACACATCACCAACAGTCTGATTATATAGCACATTCCATCTATTTTAATTGGGAAAAATTACTGCAGAAACCAGTTGACCAAGCAATGATTTTAGCCTGTTCAAAAGTCCTGAATAATTTGAATGTTTGCATACTCTTGTTTTGGTGTTGGGTGCCAACAATTGCTTGATCTCTAAATTCCTTTCTTCATTGCCTGAGTTTACCTCCTCCCCCTCCCCTCCGCCCCAATTGCTGCCTTATTCTGGGGTGGGAGGTGGGGGGGAGGAGAGTCAATTGTGGGGGATGATGAGCCAGTCATACCGAGACTCCCCATTGATTTCCTATTATGAAGTTCAGTAAGAAAAATGACATTATCTTGTTACAGAACCAAAGCTCTGATTTGTCGCATTCCATTCGTGTCCTGGCTGGAATAGGAATTGATTTTGTAGACTCCGGTACCGAATTACTCATTGGTGGTTTGAGAAGCAGCTGGGGAGGAAAGGAGATGGAGAGGGTCACAGAGGCTAACTGACTTCGTTTCGGGGATAATGGAGACCTACAGTGACCCCTGGCAGAATATCAGCTCCAGGTGCTTAGCCATAAGCTCTCAGAGCTCTCTACTTGTAGAAGGGGCAAGATAAGATGAAGAACGAGAGAAGAGCGGAGAGGGTCATGTTTATAAGATCAGGTCTAGGCTTCTTGGGAGGGAAGCGCTTGCTACATATTGCAGATTACATTTTAGAAGCGTTGTCAAGGTTCTGACTCTAAGGAAAATGAGTTACACTAAGTCAACCATGGATCTGTCTAATCCTGTGTTGCCTGCCCTGACTGCCTGTGGCTCTCCAGTAGTTTTCAACATCAGTTCTCCCAAGCAGAATAGGCTGGATCTGAGATCAAGGAAAATGGCTACCCCCATGGTAAAGACCAAATCTCCAGTTCCGATTTTAAGGACCCCATGAATACTACACAGCACGATAGGCATTCCCAATTGGACATCTTCCAATTGTTCCTCACCTTTGCCATGATTTGTGGAATTATCGCATGAATGGGGAGTCTGAAATACAGCATCTCGTAAGCAATTGATACAATTGTCACTGACACGGCACTGAATTTACTAGTACATACATAATGATAAGTGTTCATAGGACACAAGGATCAGGATATACCTTCTATTCTGTATATTGGATCTAATCCTCACCAACAGAGATGAAATAATAGAAGGTGTTGAAGCCACAGGAACCTTGGGGGGAACTGATCATGCAATATTGGAATTCAACATTATGGAAGCACAAGCAATAGAACACAATCAAACTAGAGTCTTGGATTTTAAGAGAGCTAATTTCAATAAACTTAGAGAGAGCTTAGGAAGGATTCCATGGATGAGAATCCTTAAGGGGAACACAACTCAAGAAGCTTGGGAAATTTTGGAAAGCGAGATAACAAAACCCAGTCTAGCACAATACCAACAAAGAAGAAAAATAATAGCTCTCAAAAGAATCCAGCATGGCTGCTGGATAAAGAACTCTCT
>NW_015387260.1:967475-969112 GCF_001527695.2 Protobothrops mucrosquamatus | reverse complement strand
CCATGTTCCAATATCTCAGGGGCTGCCACAAAGAAGAGGGAGTCAAGCTATTCTCCAAATCACCTGAGGCAGGACAAGAAGCAATGGATGGAAACTAATCAAGGAGAGAAGCAATGAAGAACTAAGGAGAAATTTCCTGACAGTTAGAACAATTAACCAGTGGAACAACCTGCCTCCAGAAGTGTTGAATGCTCCAACACTGGAAGTTTTTAAGAAGAGACTGGACAGCCATTTGTCTGAAATGGTATAGGGTTACCTGCCTGAGCAGGGGTTGGACTTGATGACCTCCAAGGTCCCTTCCAAATTTTTATTATTTTTATTTATTTTATTATTATTATTATTATTATTATTATTATTATTATTATTATTATTATTATTATTATTATTATTTAAAGTTATACAAGAATAATGAGATTTTCTCTTTTTTCATGATATTAGAATCCAAGGGTCATCCAAGGAATCTCAATAGTGGGAAATTTAGAACAGGAACAAGAAGGATATAGTATATAAGTTATATGCGCATGCCCGAAGATGGCGGACCGACTCCGGCGGGCTCCGTGAGATAGCGGAGCTGGCAGCGGGAATGGGGGCCTCGCAATGGGGGTGGAACCGGCCGAAATGTGGACTTGGTGAGCTAAACCTTTCCGGACCCCCCTGTGAGCGGATGGCGAGTGGATGGGGATTTGACGGCCTGGTAGACCCTGGTAGACCCCGCAGCGAGATATGGACGGGCGAGATATCAGCCTGGTGGCCTAGCAGTAGCCCGGCGATGTATCCGACAACCCAGTGACCTTCCCGGCCTTCTAGCAGCCCAGCAACCCAGCGACCCGGCCCGGTGGCTTACCTAGCGGCATGGCGACCTGGTGATTGCCCGACCTGGCAGCCCAGCAGCTCTGGGGCGACTCGCCGACCCAGCAACCCGGCAGCTGGCAGCCTGAGGCAGCCTGCCGGCGGCCCAGCAGCCTAGTGGCCCAAGCGTCCCGTTGGCGGTCCGGTCCGGCGGCTTGGCAACCCGGCGGCCCGATGGCCTGGTGGTTTGGTGACTTGGGGATGTGGCAGCTGGGGGTGGGCGAGCGGCCTGGAGACTTTTACTGCTGTGGGATGTGGCCGGCGGCCCGGCGGCCTAGTGACCTGGCGGCCTGGCGGCCTGGCGGCCCAGCCGTTTGATGTTCGGTGGTGTGGCGGACGGGCGTGGCCGCGGCCTATGGCCCGTTGGACTTGTCGGCCTGGCGGACTCAGTCGCGGCCTATTTATTTATTGGGCGAAGAGCTGGCCCTGGAGTCTGCCCTGGAGAACTTGGCTTGCTTTCGGCTACAGACTTGCCTGTTGGGTGGTTTGAAGAACTGGCTGCTTTGGGCCCGAATTTAGGCCTACCCCTACCACCTATCAAGGATCAATCTTACGAGGACTGTTTTTTTCCTCCCCCGGTCCCGCTGCCGGACTTATCAAATTTGAGGGGATGTACTCAAGGTCAGATTTGCTGGCCTTGCGCGATCTCCCCCTCGCGCAGGCCTGGCCCAAATCACTGTCGAGGGCCTACCTTAATGAAGGGGTGTGGTGCCCTGAGAGGTGGCGTGCTGCAGTAAATGGGAAAAAACCCAAATTGATCAGATTTTTAGAGAGGGGTTTTGATAAAT
>NW_015387260.1:951557-964872 GCF_001527695.2 Protobothrops mucrosquamatus | reverse complement strand
AACAATGTCGGCTGGCGACCCCCAGGGGGAGGGCCTTCTCTGTGGGTGCCCCCACCCTCTGGAACGAACTACCCCCCGAGATCCGGATGATTCCGGATCTCCTTACTTTCCGCCGCGCCCTCAAGACATGGCTTTTCCAGCAAGCGGGCCTGACCTAGGGAGGATTTTACTTAGGGATGATTTTAAGTATAATTTTAATGAATACAGCTTCTAATATTTGGTTTTTAATTTGGTTTTATAGGGGTTTTTATCTTCGTATTTTACATCTGTATCTGTTTTAATATGCTGTGCACCGCCCTGAGTCCTGCGGGAGAAGGGCGGTATATAAATTAAATTATTATTATTATTATTATTATTATTATAAACTATGGAATTCAAGACTACAAGATATAATTATGACTGTTTAAGAAGATAATTGTTACTCCAGCATTCCCCCTCATAAATGATCCAGTCGAGTTTCTGATCTACTAGAGGATCAGGTCAAGAGTTGACTGTAGGTTTTGAAAGATGGAAAGTCCTCCTTAACCTGTTTAATCAGAAAACATCATTATCTCTCTATGTAAGTCAATAATCTCTCTTTGAACCTCTGGGGGGGAAAATCCACTATCCAGCTTCCTGTTGCTAAGCTGGATCTAACTTCTTGAAAATGGAAAATTATATAAGCTGAGTTTATATAATAAGGTTGGTTATATCAGCTCGATGTATCATATATGTTCCTTATTTGGGAACATTTCTCATTATTTTTAATTTGTCCCCAGAACCTATGCAGGAACAGGAGCCCGTGGCCCTTGCAACAAAAGAGAGGTGTGAAGAATTAATTCTAACAGCACAAAGGTTTCTTTCTCCTTGGAAGCTACATCCTCATTTGCAGGGCTAAGGAAACTATCACAACTGACTGCAAATAAAGAGGTGGGGGCTGGGAGGAGAGGAGGAACGATGGAAAAGAATAAGAAGGAGAAACGTTCATAAAGTTTTCCAGCGTGAGGTTCAGAAGTTTTCCCCCTCGTTTTTCTTCTTCTTTTGTTTCGTGACATATAAAGACTGTCAAAATAAGTAATTAACAAGAGGGGGGAAAGGAGAGATTTCATTGCATGCCTATAATTGCTCACAAGAAAAAAAATAACTCTTTTCTGTCATTGCCAGGTCCCAGGCACCAGGGCAACAAGAAGTTCCTTGTTTGGCAAAAAGCACTTTCAGAAAACGCCTAATTGCTAATCCACATGAAGGTTATCTGAAGGTTATCCTGGAATCCCTGCTCCGGATGGCACTTTGTCAAGAAGAAGAATGAATTCTCTCATCCTCTCTGCTTTGCATTCATTTACATCTCTTGGTATCTTTTCAACCTGAGCAGAAGCAAAAAGGGTGGTACAAAAAAAAAACACACACACCACAAAGTGGACAAATATAATGTTGACACATGACTTCATTGATTCATTGTTGGGTGCAGGGGAGAGAATCCTACTACTGTACTGATGGAGGGAAGATCCTGTATGAAAATTGGCTATTGATCCACTCAGCTTGAGATCATCTCCATGGCTTAGCAAGGTCAAGCAGCATCTAAACTTGCAATACATGTCCTCTCTGCACAGAAACCCACATTGCAATCCCAGGTCGCACGTGTTATTATCTTGTGATGTGCATTTATCAGCAAACAGGGTAGTGTGATGTCTTTGTGAATTAGTATTTACTTGCATCCTTTTTAGGCTGTAGAATCACTGATTCTCAGTGCCCTGGGATCCACGTTTCTGATTACTGTGATGGTGAATTGTGCCACCTACCAACTCGTCCTCCTTTTGTCTTATGCACATAGAACTTTGGGACTGGCACTTCTTGTCACATAGGGAAATATAAATTATAGAATACCCTTTTTTCTTTTCAGAGAGGGAGACAGAAGCATTTCAAAGGCAAGATGCAAGCTGCATCCCCAGCACTGCTTCTAATTGCTTCAAGGCCGTCCACCTTCCTTATTCCTTGCTTAAGAAAGGCAAAGGCGATTCCCAGCACTGCAAAATTAAAATGTTTTCAACTATGGAATGGGACAACTCGCTGCACCCAACTCACCGTGGGACAACTCGCCACAGGACAATTTGATGTGGGATAGCTCAAGAGAGGGACAGGGTAGAATTGCAGCTCGCCCCAGCCTTGAGGACGTCTAACTTGAGAAGGTTCAAATCTAAAGCAAGACAAGGCCGGCTGCAATTTAACTGTCCTTCTCTTGAATTATCCTGCATTGAATTGTCCCATAGTGAGTTGTCCCAAGGCAAGTTGGCTGGGGCACGTCAGTTATGAGTTGTCCTAGACCAGGGGTAGGCAACCTCGGCTCTTTTATGACTCATGGACTTCAACTCCCAGAATTCCTGAGTCAGCATAGTCAGTCCATGAGTCATAAAAGAGCCGAGGTTGCCTACCCCTATCCTAGACCCTAGACCCTTTTAACTGGGAGATGCAAAGAAGTGAATCTAGGACATTCTGTAGGCAAAGTAAATATTCCATCGTAAGTTGCACCCCATGTTATAATTTTTATTTTATTTATTTATTCGATTTTACTCCCACCTTTATGTTTATAAATAACTCAAGGCAGCCAACATACATAATACTCCTCTCTCCTATTTTTTTCTCACAACAACACTGTCAGGTGAGTTGGGCTGAGAGAGGTTGGCTGGCCCAAAGTCACCTAGCTGGTTTTCATGATTAAGGCAGGACTAGAACTCACAGTCTCCTGGTTTCCAGGCTGACACTTAACCATTACACCAAACTGGGCTCTCTCCATAAAGTTTTATTAAGCAGGATATAGAGAATCAGTTTGGTGTAGTAGTTAAGGCATTGGAATAGAAACTGGGAGGCCATGTATTCTAGTCCCACTTTCACCACAAAGCCACAAAGCTTTGTTTCTCCACAAAGCCAGCAGGTGATATCTACACAATGCCCATGTATCTCTCGTGAAGCTTTGAACAACTTCAGAGGAGAATCAAACTAGGAAAATAGCAACAGGATTCCATAGCCAAGTTCAATAAATAGAGTGGCAGTACTGGATTTTTTGTGCATCAGAAGAACGGTGGTTGTTTTAACGGGTGCTGCAGTATGTGTGCTCCCACACGGGTAGAGGATGGCTCCTGGGGCATGATTTTAGGCAAGAGGGTATAAAAAAATAATTTAAAATGGAGTATGAAAAAGGAAATAAGAACAGACAATTCTGTAGGGAAAAAAATATTCCACACTTTTTTAAACAGACCATTAAAATCTAACCATATGGAATAATGCTGACTTCAGCAGAGAACTAGTTCATAAAAAGAAAGTGAACACATACAATCAATTCAAGATTGCAGTCCTGGGATCATGCTATTTTTTCAACTTCAAATTTTCATGCTTAATGAAGCCACATTTCTCCCTATAATGATAGATACAAACGTCTGAGTATGTAATTCAAAACTAGAATAGAATAGAATAGAATAGAATAGAATAGAATAGAATAGAATAGAATAGAAGGGTCCTTGGAGGTCTTCTAGTTCAGCCACCTGCTCCAGCAGGAGAACCTATACCATCTCAGACAAGATTCACATTGTTCAATTGAATGGATTTTTGCAACCCCTTATTAAGAAACTTATGGATAACAGGGCAAAGCAAGCCCATCTTATACAGTATATGTTTCCTTACTCATTTTACATTTCCATCATAAATGAAGTTGCCAACCAGCACTTTTTGAACAGTCTTTGGGGTCTCTAACCAACATAAAATACATTTTTCATCAAATACATCTTCAAAATCATAGGTAATATTCTCTAAAAACGTTTAACCACTGATTTGTTAATATCGAATATTCCAACTTTCTAATTCTAGAATTCTTGCAAATAACTAATGTCCACCATTAGGTTACTCTTTAATTATAAATGAAGGAATATTGTAGATTTAAGATTCATCCAAGATGCATACTAACATTAACCAGATTCTGTTGCTCTTCATAAACCTGTCAAAATCTGAGATATTTGAAGTCACCAGGAGAGAGGATTGATCTGTATGGGACTTCAAAGAGAAGAAAAACAGCAGTATAGAGAACAGAAATGAAGACTTCATTTCTACCTTGTCAAGGTTCTGCCCAGAGTGCTGAAATTTCTTCGGTATCATAAAAATGAAATCAGCTCCAAGGTAGCTTTATATCCCTGATGGGTAGCTTAGGAGCAATCTTAGAATTCCACACAGGTACCACCAAATGCCCGTGCCCAAGTATAAAGCATGCCAATACATCCACATCTTAATTCTGGAAACAACACTGAAACTAATACATTGGGATAAGGATGATTTACTGGGCTGTTCTTTGATAATGAAATTTATCCCAGACAGTCTCCCTGAAACTGTCTTATTCATACAAGTGCCATGTCTGGAACATGCACATTAATTAGATACCATATTCTCTTGGAAGATTTTGTGTATTGTTGAGAGGGAAAAAATGGTGGTCTTAAAAATTTTTTAAAAAACAAAGCCAGCAGCATTCTAAGTGTACATACCTTTTATGCCATTCTCTTTTGAGAGAGGCACTGCTGTGCAAAGCTCAGAAAAAGAATGAGTCGCAAACCCAAGAAATCAAAGGCAGGAAATAAGGGGAAAGCAAATCTCGTTTATGCCTGGCCATTTGCTATATGCTTGCACCGTAAGCTGATTATTACAGTACATTTGAGCCAAATTTAGCTAATTTGTGCATATTGTAGTTGTCTGCATTATATAATCAGTGCCTTGTTTCCCTGTTATTGGAGGAAAACAAAGAATTAGCTATCCTAGTCATGGGGATTCCTGCTCAGTCTGACCTGAAACACAGCCAACCGTTTGTCCATATGCTTTGGAGCAGGACTAAGATCTGCAAATGTTTTAGAAGACAATTCTTCAGAAATTCTTCCCAGTGGCCATGTCAGCTGGGCCGACCAGAACTGAAGTTTAATATATTTGGCAGCTACAGTATATTTATTTATATAATATAGCTGTATATCTTTGCATCCCAGTCTTTCTTTCAAGCCCTCAGGATAACACATCTTTAAAAAGAAATGATGAATTTGGGAAGGCGTTGTATAACCCAGTCTCTAAATCATGGCTGTATGACACTTCTGAGACGTGTGTGTGTGTGTGTGTGTGTGTGTGTGTGTGTGTGTGTGACACCATGACTTGAAGTAGAATGTTGTTCCATTGAAGGTGAGACCAGGCAAAGCTAAATTTGACTTTTTTCCCCTTTTAATTAAAATTAACGGTTGCTCTTCTTAGCATTTGTCCCATTTTGTTACTGGTCCACTTATCTTGTACTACTCTCACGTTGCTCTTACAGAGAATCTTACCAATGTATGATTACAGTAGTGGCCAAAATTGTGGAAACCTTTTGGGAAAAGTGTATTTTTGAGGTTTGATGGCTAATAACACCACTTTTCTTTTGGAGTAGTACCATAAAATTATATATCAATGAAAAGATAATTTAATCAAGAATGTAATTCAACAAAGTCAGTTCAATTATCTGTGCTGTATTCTATGAAAAGTTATAGCCAAATAACCAGAAAAAGGAAGCACAACTTGCTTTGGTTGATATCAGGTAGCTTTCCTTCATCTGATTGTAGCCAATGAGCATGAGTGTTTAGAGACCCAATCAGATGTCATCTTTTTTTGGCATTGAGCCAATCAGATCACAGTAGGATTCAGTTATTGATGTCATGTATTGAAGCTAAGAGGAGGACATTTGTCAGTGTGTTATGTGATCGCTATCAAGTTGGTTGGTTTTTTTTTTGTGTGTTCTTTCATTTAGTGAGCTTGTAAAATGTAATAAAATTAAAGTAATGGTGCAAAGAGTTGACTGGTTGCCCAGAAAGTGATGTAAAATAGTATTATTAAGTAAACAAGGCTACAGTTCTAAAGAAATTAGAAGAAAAAATGGTGGAAACTTAACCAAATGTAGCATTTCTACTGTACACTTTTCCCAAAAGGTTTCCACAATTTTGGCCACTACTGAACTAGAAAAGAAGGAGGAGGAGGAGGAGGAGGAGGAGGAGGAGGAGGAGGAGGGGAGGGAGGGAGGGAGGGAGGGAGACCTGGTCAAAATATTCCAGGAAGTATACAGAGTTAAAACATCATTAAAAATATAAATACATGATCATAGGAACTTCCTATTTTAACCCTAATCCTCTGTGGATAGGTAGTTGTGAATGGACTTGATTTATCATTTTTGGTTGATTGCTTTTGAAAATCGCTTTCAAGACTAGTGTATTTAGTGCATTTTAAAGACATCAAGCATACAGACAATATCAACCTTGCATACACAATGCAGAATTAGCCCATCCATTCCTTCATTCCACTCAGTCATGGAGGTGACTATAAACAGTTTATAGATTTACAATTACAAATCCGATGATGATGGTCATGATAAACCAACTATAAGCAATAATAATATAATAAAGTAATAGGGCATTATAGCTCTAGCACCTTGGGAAAAATAACAAAGCAAATCCCTATCATAATCATACGGCAAATTATTTATAGGTGGATGAGACTAACGGAAGATGTACCACCTGCATAAAAGTAGCTTCGGGATAAAGAAGTTGGAAAGAACGCAGCAGTTGTAAAGTGCTATGGCATAACACAATTGAAGGAGCGTGCAGAAAGTGTGTGTGAAATCTAATGCCTCCACCTAAGTTCTTTTTCTAATGGTTTATGAAGCACAGAAGGTAAAAAAATATGGAAATTACATAAAAGATCCTATCATGTATTTAGAACCAACTGCCCAAGACTTTATCATGAAATTATTATGGGCTTTCAGAATTTTCCCACAAAATGCCTATATTTAGGGTGCTTGACAATCTTAGCCTCATGGAATTTCATCACAATTAATTGGATAAGCACAACAGGGAGAATATCGGTATGGCAACCTTTCCAGTGCCTGCCGATTCTAGTTTTTGGACCCTGTCCTTGCCTGTTAGCAAATACCAACTTCATAAAAAAGTCAGAAACTACGAAAATTCCTCTCGAAATGACCCAGTTAGAGAACAGGTAGGGAAATAATACCAAACATATCTGTATCTGTTAAAAACAGAAATAGCAAAATCTTGGAACCCTTGAACGCTCAACGGAGTGAAGACTGATTTGTGTGAGAAGGTGAGAACTAAGTGAAATTTACATATTCAGTTGGAAAGAGAGGTGAAAGGAAGGGGAAGTGTGCATCTGCTTTATCAGCAGATGGTTTCAAATTCAATCCATGGCATCTGCAGCTAAAATGATCGGGGGGAACTATTGATGGAGGAAAAATAAAAAGTTGACATTTGATTTCTAGTTGAAATCATGGCCGAATTATTCTTGATCCTACAGACCTTGATGGAGAAAATGGATCAGCCTGCATAAAATACAGTTCTCTATACATCCAAGGAAGCCTTTATGGCTGCCTTTTTTTTTAGAAGGGGGAGAGACAAAGAAGAGATAACTTTGTGATATTTTGCCGCTCAAAATATCGTTCCCAGGGGCTTTCTCCCCTACAAAGATATTTGTAAGAGTAAAGGTGCATCTGGATTTCTGCGGAAGGAAAAGCAGTGAAAATGATGGGAAGGAGGAGGAAGCCCCCTTTTCCACTTCAAATCCCTGTTTCCCAGAGCCATTTCTCATGCATAAAGCAGATATCAGGATTTCAAAACCCTGCATTTGTGTCTACAACATCTGGTTTGGCCCTTGGAGAAGGCAATAGAAGAAAAGGCAATGTTTAATTACAGAGGGCCAATTACTGAAATAATCATTTTGGGGAAACAATGCAGTGTAGTAGTCTTGCTTCCTTGTGATTTGCATTACTTTATGTCAGGCTTGTGCTAGTAATGCATCTGTTTTATTTATATTTAGAATACTGCAAAAGCAAATTAGTTCTATAGCAAGCCATTCATGAATAGTAGGAAATGAAGAGCTGTTAACTCAGACTGTATGGGGAAACAAGGAAAACACCAAGTTTCTATTGCATTCTGTTCCTTTCTTGAATAAGCTTATGCATCACTCAAGCAACTCTTTCACTACGTCACTTCTCTAACATTGTATTTGGTTGGTTGACTGGTTGATTGGCTATTTTTTTTTAAAATTTGTATGCTATTCAATCCCAATAATTCAAACAATTTGCTAATGAACTCTTAGTAGACTTGGGAGTTGTGATTCAACAGCTCTGGAAGCTACTTCACTGAGAAAAGATCCTCTAGATCATGGTTTTCCAACCTTGGGAACTTTAAGACATGTGGACTTCAGTTTAAAACATAGAGTAATAGAGTTGGAAAAGACCTTGAAGGTCTTCTAGTCCAACCCCCTGCTCAAGCAGAATTCCAGAATTCTTCCAGAATTCCCCAGCCAGAATGGTTACCTGAGGAATTCTGAGAATTGGTCCATATATTTTAACGTTGCCAAGGTTGGAAACCCTGATCTAGATCTATAGAATGGTGTTTTTTTTCAGTTCAATGTCCCTGAAGGCCCTTGTCTATGCTGAGAGCTTGGTACAGAAAACTAAGATGACATTATTGCTGGGAATGGAAGGATGCAAATAAACCACAAGCCGACATTGTGACATCTTTCCAATCTTAGCTAAATTATGCCTCCATTGACTTCTTTCAAAAAGTAACTTTCATGACAACCCAGAAGGCAAAAACAAGGACACTGCCAAGGACATCCATTATTTTTCCTGAGGTAAAGGACACCAGCCTGGTCAGGCCAATGGCTTCTAAATCTAAATTCATACCTGCCAGTCACAGGAAGTTATCTACTTCAGTTCTGATGTCTTCTGTAGACTTCAGAAGAACTACCAATCAACAGGGAGATCATTGACAGGCTCCCATACTGAAAGTTGCTCTCAGTGGAAACAGCTGTTGGATGACTTTTGAGACTGAGGGAAGCGAGGAAGCGAGAGAGAGAAATTGGGAGCATAAAATAATGTAGGGGTGATAGAGAAAGGGAATGGAGTCCCCTGGAAGAGGGCCTGGTAGTCCCCAGTTTGTGGTGTTCCAGTAACAAGCAAAGCATGGGTGCCAAATTTAGAAAAATAAAGCGGGAGAAAGATTCCTGCTCTATTGGTTTCTTTATCTGTAAGAAGGATTTGAAGTAAGGAATCGCTCAAGAGTATGATGTCCCCAAATCCACCTTTGATGAGTGTATGCTATTACACCTTGCCACTTTTACATGGAATACAAGCATGGAGAATGACCCAAAATGATAGTCAAAATAACTGTCAGAAGCCTTGAAGTATGGATTTCAGAAGATAACCAAAAATATAAAAGGTTGAAAAGAAAGAAAGAATAAAAAAAAAGAACGATGGAAAAATTGTGAGCAAGAAGAAGAAAATTATCTGGAAAATTTATGGCATGTGATATGCAATGAAAAATACCAACTCCCTCCATTAATTATATGAAGAAAAAATATATGTATTATTTAATATATATTCTTAAATGCAGCAATGAGAGACGCTATATATCTTGGCTGAAAAATCTATGTATGTGGTTTGGCAAAAATATAACCAGCTTGTTTCAGACTGTAGCAGCAATATGCTAATAGCAGCGATGCACACCAACCTTGAATAAGAGAAGATGTTAGAAGAGGAAGTAGCCCACTTGCCTTCTGAGATGGCTCAGTCCATTCTACCACCTCTGAACTCTTAACAGAATAACAGAACAACCGAGTTGGAAGGGACCTTGGAGGTCTTCTAGTCCAATCCCCTGCTTGGGCAGGAAACCCTATACCAGGGGTAGGGAACCTTGGCTCTTTTATGACTTGTGGACTTCAACTCCCAGAATTCCTGAGTCAGCATGGCTGGTTCAGGAATTCTGGGTATTGAAGTCCACAAGTCATAAAAGAGCCAAGGTTCCCTACCCCTGCCCTATACCATTTAAGGCAAATCGTTGTCCAATCTCTTCTTTAAAACCTCCAGTGTTGGAGCACCCACAACTTTTGGAGGCAAGTTGTTCCACAGATTAATTGTTCTAACTGTCAGGAAATTTCTTCTTAGTTCTAAGTTGCTTCTCTCCTTGATTAGTTTCCATATCATCTTATCACCTCATTCTGTTTCTGTCGATCCCAATTTGTGTTCAGGTAAAAAAGCTATGTACGTTGAGTTCTCCTATAGTGATTGTTCTTTGTTTAATACAGTAAATTGTCTTAGAGTGCTCTTGTTTCTCTCTTTACCATGTGAGCCACTTAGTGATTTGACCAAAAGGGGTTAGTTTGAGGAAACAACAAAAAGAAAGAATGCATAGGTCAGCTAAGGTCTTTGTTGTGTTTAGCAGGTGATAAGCAGGTATCAACATACTTATAAAAACACATATACATCATGGTAAGTTGGCATAGAGAGATTGGGGTTTTTTTTAAAAAAAAAGGGGGGGTGGGCTTTCGATTACTGTTAGAAGCAAAAAGTGGGGTAGGACATGGGGAAGACCAGGAGATAAAAGGAAGCTCTCTGCTAGAAATTCCCCAATGTTGCATTCAGCATTTAAGATGGTATAAATGTATTAAATGGCTCAAAGCAATTTAAGAGCAATAACTCTTACCTGCTGTTCTTGAAGGTTTCAAGCATTTAAAAAAGCAATCAGAATACTTCACTTTAGACCAGGGTTCTTCAAACTCGGCCCTTTTATGACTCATGGACTTCAACTCCCAGAATTCCTCAGCCAGGCATGCTGGCTGAGGAATTCTGGGAGTTGAAGTCCATGAGTCATAAAAGGGCCGAGTTTGAAGAACCCTGCTTTAGACTACCTCCTTAGGTGATCTCTGAAAAGCAGTTCAATACATAGAACCACAAAAAAGCAGAATGTTTACAGTGGGGGTTTTCTTTCTCTGCTTCCACATCGCTAGAAAGGAATTCCAGGGAACAGCCGTATTATCATAGTTACAGGTACTCCTCAACTTACAAGCACATGTGGGACCAGAATTTCTGGCTGTTATGTGAGTCACCCCCAATTTACGACCTTTTTTTGCCATGAAGCAATAATGTGGACGTTAAGCAAATCCAACTTCACCCATTGACTTTGCTTATCAGAAGCCAGCTAGGAAATTACAAATGGTGATCATATCTCCCCTGGATGCTACAACCATCATAAATACATGCCAGTTGCTAAGCACCCAAATTTTGATCAGTCCCAGAAATGGTGAGGAATGTGATGAATAAATGTGGGAACTTCTAGTCATTGCAATTCTTTCTTCACAGATACTGTAACATCATATGTTAATTTTTGTGAAGACCTATGTGTGCCAACCAGACACCTGTGAATACACAGTAACAACAAGCCTTGGTTCACAGCTAAACTCAAGCAGCTACGTCATGCCAAAGGGAAAGCCTACAGGAAAGGAGATAGAATGCTGTACAATCAGGCCAGAAATATATTAACAAGGGAGAGCAGAACAGCAAAAAGAAGCTGCTCAGAAAAGTTGAGGAATCAACTCTCAACAAATGAGCCAGCAGACATGCAGAAAACTCTTAAAAATATCACTGGTTACAGCAAACCTCCTTTCCATGCTGAAGGGAATTGACAACTAGCAGATGACCTGAATATGTTGTGGAAAGAAAAATCTTTATCAGGGTCCAGTCCAAGCTGGGAATAAACAAAACGGAGACTGCTTTAAAAAGAAGGTTGTAGTTTATTGAAGAGCAGAGCCAGACAGAAATGTGGCTCTGGGAAAGCTGACTACATGTAGCAGGGAGTTTTGGGTTTTTATATCTTCTTGGGGTTTTGTGTTTGGAGTTGTTTCCTGTTCCTGTGGCATGAGCTTTGACCTGAGCTTTTGGAATTCTAATGGTGGTGGGATTATGTCCTAAAGGTCATGTCTTTAGAGTTTGAGTGGGGTATGTAGATTTTAGGGGTCTTTGTATTTCTAATCTCATCAGCTCCAAGCTTCCTGGCTCCAGCCTTTCTGAAAGGATTATCAAATCTGCATTTCTACAGAGCTGGTTTCTGCTTGGGACAGGGAGAGGGGGTTGGTTTCTGGAGGCTGGTTTTGTCTTAGATTTTTCATTATTCCTTTGGGGAAATATAATATTCTGTCCTTTTTAATATCCCCCCCCCTAAATATTTCCTTCTCTAGAAGGGTGGGTACTGACTTCCAACAGTGTTTTACTATAGGTTTGAGAGGAAACCACTGTCAACTATCGCCACCATCTCAAATCTCAGCTACACCAACAAAAGCCAAGCCTACTACAACTGACCCCATCCCTTTGGGACCCTCACCTCTGGTGATCATAGAAAAAGATGTGCGAGGAAGCACCAGGCCCAGAAAAGGTAACTCCTTGTTGCTTGAAAACTTGTGCTGACCAACTGGCTCCCATCGTCACCCACATCTTTAATCATCACTAGAGGTGTGTTATGTTACTTCTTGCTCTACTACCACCCCAGTGCCAAAGAAACCCTCCATGAAGGAGTTGAACAGTTACAGGCCAGTTGCTCTGACATCGATAGTTATGAAAACCTTCGAAAGGTTAGTGCTGGCCCACCTTCAAATCATCACGGGTCCACCGTTAGACCCCTTGCAATTTGCCTACCGAGCAACTAGATCGGCAGATGATATTATGTAGTTGGGTAATGAAATGTCTGCAAAAAAACCGCAAAGCTCAGAGAGCACCTATGGTCCCACAGTTCAACCCTGAGTTACAAACATTCTCTTCTATCGATTCCTGATTACGTTCTCTGTTATTTATAGGAATGTAAGCCTGAAATTCTTCTTGAAAAGTTCTCGAAGGAAAGTTCTTTCCAATAACTTCCACTTACCCTATTATTCGTTTACTCCACTACAGTCAGGCTTCTCTTTACTCCTCATGGTTTTTCACCCATTTTGATTAATATTCCTTTCATGTACCTTCACCATCCCTTGAAAAAAATGCAAATGAAGGGAACATTAATCAAAAAATAAACATAATGAAGAAAACAAGGATTTGTGAATATTAAATATCTGTGCCAGGATAAAAAAGAATGGGAACAGAACCTTCCCCCCTGCTGCAAAATTAGAGTATAAAGACATTTTTTTAAAAATGATTGCAGCCTGCTGCTGAATATTATTCCCAATGGCCACAAACTCTAAAATAAAAAAGTGGTTAAAAAAACTTTTAGAAGGAAAAAAAATCAGATTGGTATAGAAAGTATTCACTAAATAACAATGAAACCTAGATTCCTTAAACAGTAATCGTGAGTAGTTACTTGCATACACCAATGTATATCCACATTTATTTCTTTGTTTAAAAAGTACAGTGTCCCAATTTTTCTGCTCCTAGGCAAATGCAATACTGACTTTTTTCAGATTATATATGTCAGTGGTGGCAAACCTATGGCACGGGTACCAGAGGCGGCACTCGGAG
>NW_015387260.1:928674-950517 GCF_001527695.2 Protobothrops mucrosquamatus | reverse complement strand
CGGGACTGACCTAGGGTGAATTTTAAATAGGGAATAATTTTTAAAAATTTTCAAAGATTTTAAATATGACACAGCTATTAATATATTTGCTTTTTAATTGGTTTTATAGGGGAAATGTTTTTTTGTGTTGTTTTTTAACATGCTGTGAGCCGCCCTGAGTCCCTCTGGGGAGAAGGGCGGCATAGAAGTTTAAATATAAGGGTTTCAGCTTTAAGGAATTGCCCTGTCCGCTTTCAAGGATGCTGGGAGTCTCTCAAGGATGTTGGGCAACTACATGCTTTTCCCACATTGCACTTTTTATTCCAATGCCTTGAAATATCCTCCATGAGAGCTGGGGCTTTCTTTTGTTGTAATTGGATAACTGTGGCTAAGTAGCACTCATCTAAGATCACCGGATGGATTTCCCATGAAGGACATTAGCTGAAGACCCATCCCCAAAAGAGAGAAAAAGCAACAACCCCTCTGGGCACTCCTACTCACAAATAAGGATGGAAGTCATCTTATCAGATGTGGTTGGAAGCAACAATCTGAAATGAGATAGAAACCAGAGAATCAGTGAGAGGTTATCCAGGAGTTAACATTAAAGGGTAAGTCAGAATTAGCCCTTTGATAAAGGAAAAACAGGAATAAGAAGCAAGCCCAGATCAGAAAATAACCAAGGAACACAAGATATCTCAGGATTATATACTACTAGTGTATGTATTATGTACTAGCATGTTTTACTAGCATGTGCATCATAATTCCTATTTAAGTGAACGCAACGACCAGCGTAGGACATTTAGGTAGAGGAAGACTAGCGCAGGCTATCCCAGTTGCTCCTTGCACTCATCTGGATGGGAATTATGGGTGGATTACAATCCTCTTCACCCCTGACATTCTGCTCTGGTGTGTAGATCCGAAGGAAGTCATAGTCCAACAACATCTGAAAGAACATTTCTTTAAGAAATGTGGGACAGTTGTAAACAAGTCCAAGCAGTTCCTAGTGACTTGAGTGATAGCAAGACCAAATGAAATGGGACAATCAGGAGTGGCTGTTTCCTTACCCCATCATTCATAACATATCAGTGCAGCTTTCCAGTATTAAAATGATCTATTCCAGTTTCTTGTGCACATTTAACAATAGAAGCTTAGGACCTCGGGGCTATTAACGTGGCTAATTAAAACAGCACTTAATTTCATAACATTAGCCTGCCATGTGCCATCAAAGCTATGTAATTGATTTGAGCTTTATAATGGATTCTAAATGCTAATTTTGAAGAATATATTTACAGTGAGAGAAGAAACAATTGTACAATGCCACAACATTATTGTTCTTGAGCAACAAGGATCTTAATGCATTGACTGGGCCAAATCAATCAAATTTTACAACTGAAACACAATTGCTTGAATCAAGACATAAATAAAGGTTCATCCTAAAATGGGTATGACCTTTGCGTTGGTATCCATGTAGCTCTGGGCCATATTCTTTCACGTTTCCTGGTTTAAAAGACTATATATTATGGTGAAACGAGAATCCTCAAAAGCTTATCAACAATCTTTTAGGATAGGCATTTCTTTTCTTTTCCCTTAAAAATAAAAATATATCTGTCTCTCAAAATATGCACTTAAACACATTTAATTGTAAGAAACAATAAAATTCCAATATGCAAAACACAGGTAAAAATAGTCATTCACGCAAAAATATCCCACACTTAAAGTTATCTGAAAGCTTCTTTCTGATGCATATTTACCTTAGGTTATGTCCCATTAAATTCAGAGTGAGGTTCTTCTGAATAATTGTGCATAGAATTGTGCTGCTAATTTCCCAAACATCCCCCCCACCGACTCCAGCCTGGTAACGAAATGTTCGGAAACCAACCTACAAACTCGGAGAACGAACCTTCACCCTCATCCTACACCCGAGCTACAGATATTTGCCATTTTGAAAAATATTTTGATAGTTTATCTGAACATTTTGGAACCATAAATGTTCACAGCAAATTCCTTATCAGGGCCTGGCAAGTTTAGGAAACAAGAACTATTTGGAAAGATTTAGAAAAAATACTTATTGCTAGTAGACCAATGCAAAAAGAAACTTGAAAGTCTACCAAATCATTTTTTTCTACAGAAATTCTATCTAATGTAATTAAGGTGGAACCCCTTTATGACCCTTCTCTAACACTACTTCGCTCTCCTGGAACAAGAATCTCTTCCAAAATAGAACAACTTAAATTTCCTTCTGTTTCCTCTGTGTTCTTAAGGTGGTTAGGTGTTCCATCACATACATCCTAATTTGCACATTAAAGTGTGGATTAGGTCAATTTGCATAAAAATTTGCAATAAGATCAAAATCTTTTAAGCATTGTTTAAGATCCAGTGTAGATGGTAACATCTAGTCAACCTTGGATGACCTCAAAAATGCTGAACATCGCAGAAGAAGGTTACGACAAACCAAATATTACATAGACATACCCATGTAGGAAGAAGAATTGGATTCAACTTAGATAGATAGATAACTTTATTGTCATTTTTTACTGTGGGCACACATTAAAAATGAAATTTAGTTGCTTTCTCTCAAAGTGTACACATACATACCACACATTTAAAATATACTATATGCAACATATATATAGACCTACACCCTTACATATAAGTAACATATAAATAATCACTGTCCATCTTGAATACATAATGGAAGGAGGAAGCTTTAGAGTTCACAAGGTTAATACGGTATGGAAGAAAACTGTGACTGAATCTGGATGTTCTGCTTCGGAGCCAGTGGTGGGATTCAGCTGGTTCGCACCACTTTGATAGAACCGGTAACTAATTTTTTGTTGCCCAGGCTCAGAATGGACTTCCAAAAGCGGCATCCACACAGAGAACTGGTTGTTCACATATTTGAATCCCACCACTGCACAGAGCCCCTTCCTCCCAGAAGGTAACAAGGAAAACAGGTCATGAAGAGGATGTGTAGCACCCCAGACAATCTTACGGACTCTGCTCAAGCAACGCTTATGTGCTACGTCCTGGATGGAAGGGAGGAAACTTGAGGGAATAATTACCATGTTTTAGGAGAAGACCAGAAGTGCCCTTCATTAGCTGTTGACCTTCTGTTGCACCTCAACATATTAGGTCATAATCTCAATTCACATAAAATAGGAATTAAGCCCAGCAAACCTAGCCAATTCATGCCCTAAAATATCTACTTGCCCCTGCAATGCTGAGGTTATCCATACCATGATTCTTTATGATTCAGAAAAGTCATAGTTAACTGGACTACCTCAACTTTTCTTTCTGTTCTTTCACATCCTCCTTCCTTCCTTCCTTCCTTCCTTCCTTCCTTCCTTCCTTCCTTCTCGCCCATGTTCTACTGACTTTCCAAATACAGCTATTCTATGTTTCTGACCACACAGTCTTGTCCATGATGTCCCTTATTCCCCTGAGTCCTCATTACCCAGTCTTGATTTTTCCCTCCTCGTGGCCAGGGCTTCTCTTCTTTGCTTCATCTGCTTCCCGCCATCTTATTTTATTTATTCTTGCAGCTTTCTTTGCTTCAAATTTGCAATCATTCTGCCATTTCACTGAACGGAACTATCCTTCGAAAGTGGAGAATTTCAGTGGGATGTTTGGTGACGTGCAGGCTTTCAAAAACAGACATTATTTTCTAATTTAAACAATTCTAACATGTGGAGGTCCATTTTGGTAAACTTGCGTTCACAATCATCCTTGCTTGAAATTATAGGAAAATATTGTCTTTCCCTGCTAAAGCGTTCTGCCAATTTGTGTGAAATTGCAGTTGCATCAGCTAAGGTTGATAGGTACATCTGAAGACGTGTGGTTTGAGAGAGAGATTTTTCAAAATCAAACGTTTTTCAAACTGTGAACTTTAATGAACTTCTCTCTTGTCTACTACTGTCACCTGTTGGCAAACAATATTTACTCTGGATATTTTGGGGTGGGACAGAGAGGGGATATATGTGCTTGAGAAGGGGGCTGGAGTAGAAGACCTCCAAGGTCCCTTCCAGTTCTATCCTATCCTATCCTATCCTACCCTACCCTACCCTACCCTACCCTACCCTACCCTACCCTACCTTACCCTACCCTACCCTACCCTACCCTATTCTATATTTTCAATGATTCCAGATCCTTCTGCAAATACAGCAGAGCAATTAAACAATCTTGCTTCTAGCAAGTTCTTTCTTTCTCTAGTTACATATTCTGCTATTTTCAAAAACAGTGTGGAGAACTGGGATGTTGTTGAGTGCTTTTCTTTCTGATGAAGGTAGTATAGTATGTACATGTCAGTATATGTTATAGATTTTTACTCTTTCATCAAATATGATAAAACATCCCACAAAACACCTCTACACTCTACAAAGAGGACATTTCCTTTCAATGCAAGTAGCACGGGTGGCCACTCATACTACACATCTCAGAAGAGGTCAAATGTATATTAAAAATATCAGCACCATAAACTCAGGAGGAAATATTGGCCCTTTAAGATGAAACAACAGCTCGAAGTGAGTTTTACCACAGGATTGTAATTATTGCACTTCTGATTAATAAAGTGATAATGCATAGCTGGTTGGCGCTTTCATTAAGCACAAAGGTACAGCTATAATGACTCAACAATTAAATGTGGGTGTCATAAAGGGGCAGCAGATTGTTAGTTATTAGTCATTTATTGTTGTAATCTTTTGCTTTTCTCATACCTGGATCAGCTTTCGGTACACCAAACCTTGCCAGGGAGAAAAATAACATCTACTATAAAGGCAGCAAAGTAACTTAAGCCAATCCTGCTATTATAGCATATGTAAAGATAATTTCAAGTAATGTGTATTGATAGATAGATGGAAGAAATGAATGAATGAAAAGAAAGAAAGAAAGAAAGAAAGAAAGAAAGAAAGAAAGAAAGAAAGAAAGAAAGAAAACAAACTAGGTGGGAGTGAGCTCCAGAGAAGGGAAGTTTGTGGGAAGCCCCTGTCAATTGTTTGATTTTGTCTTAAATTTAAATTATGTTGGACAAATTTAGAACCATGATTTATAAACTATGATTTCTGGATTAGTGAAATGAGCAAACACAGCCAATATTGGTTTATTTGAGAAACACTGTTAAACAAACAACGGCTTAATTTAAAGCATGAATTAGTTTGCCATGTGCTCACACAAATGGTCCAACTCTCTGCTGGAAAAGATGCTGCCGCATGTTATGTTGATTTCAGCAACAACCAATGTACCCAATGGTGGGATTCAAATATGTGAACAACCGGTTCTCTGAGTGGATGCCGCTTCCGGAAGTCCATTCTGGGCCTGGGCAACAAAAAATTAGCTACCGGTTCTGCCGAAGTGGTGCGAACTGGCTGAATCCCACCACTGAATGTACCTCTGCCAGTGCATGAGAGTCCTAAAGCTGATCCCCTCACCAATCCAATAATCATAGCACAGGGTTGTTGTTTTTCTCCCCTAGCCCACTGCCCCTACCTTTGCAACTCAACAGCCTTGCTTCCTGGGCATCAGGCCGACAGCTCATTTAAAGTGACAGCAGTGTCACTTAAGACACAATCAAGGAGAAAGATGCATAATAAGCACAACACACTGCTTCTACACCGAAGGATGATGCAAAGAGTTGTGGTCAAGATGGACAATAAATCATCTCAAAATGGAGCTTAATTTGAGTCATAATATAAGAGCAGGGCTGCAGCAATAATTATTATCAAGCAGGGAAAACCAGACAAACGTGTGGCTACAGAAAAGCCATCCTAGTAAGCAAGACCCTAACCTGACACTTTGGAGCAGGGGAACATTCCCTTTGTGCCACCAGGTTAGAGAGAAGAGATGACCTTCCTTATCTGATTTGCATGCCTCAAGCAAGGGACTTGACTTGGTTATTTGCTTAAGTATTCTGGAGCTTCTGATATCCGACAGGCATCTTAAAGTGGTAGCCCATCCTTATTTCTACCCTGTTGATGAAGAACTTCGAATTAAATCTAAATGTGCCACAACAACTATAAATGATGAAAGATGTATAGATGGAATCTGTAGACGCAGGGGAGGAGTTTTGAAAGTTTATTCCTCTAACAACTCTACCACTTTTATGGGTTACAGAGGTGGAGAGAATGTCTTCTCTCAAGGTCCACAAGGCATCGGTTGCAGAATCTGAAAGTCAGTACTGGGGGGACCACAGAGTCTCATTTTTACCCTGCTTTTCCTTCTCATCCAGAGAATCTCCAGTTATATAGTCTGAAATCTGAATGTATAATTTGCAGAGGAGCTTTGAAATTTGACCGAAGGCCATAAGCATCCTAAGTCTTGCATATTGTAAAATTTGCCCAGAAACAATGCTGTTTGGGTAATTCTGGGTGTTGAAGTTCACACATCTTATGGTGGTTGAGATTGAGGAACACTGATATAGGCTAATAGCCTAAGGCAGGGATGGGGAACTATGCCCCTTTTATGACCTGTGGACTTCAAAGCCCAGAATTCCCGAGCCAGCCATGAATTCTCAGAGTTGAAGTCCACAGGTCATAAAGGGGCCATGGTTCCTCACCCCTCGCCTAAGGGATGAACAATAGCCACTCAGCACCACCACTTCCCAACAGAAAAGACTGCAAAAAGGAGGTCCCCAAGGTTAAGGCCTACCAGGCAGTCTAGATGGATACAAACCATGGCCAATGGCATCTTAGGCCATCCAGAAGCCCAAGAGGACTACCTGGAATCATACAGGAAACATTTCCCTACTTACCTAGATATTTGTTTCTAGAGACAGCATGTCTTGTTAAATTCTAGTTAAATACTAGAATTCCTGTTTTTCTTTGAGACGATTAGATTTACGAAGAGCTGTGCAAGGATCAATCCCCTGTTTATTTGATATTTTCAGATTTCTTCAGAAAAATGTGCTGTATTCCTTCTAGGAAATATTGCCTTTCCACGTCAAACCATACTGTATATGTGTTGTTTTAGTGGACTGTTATACGCCACCCAGAGTCACTTTTATGTGAGATGGGTGGCTATACAAATCCGATTAATAAATAAATAAACCCAACTTTCTAGTTTTTAGTTCTCACCCCAGAGTATGCAGTAGATAAGCAGTCCAGGAGAAAGGTCAGTTCAGATAGTCCTTGACTTACAGTCAATTGTTTAGTGACTGTTCAAAGTTACAATGGCCAGTCCTTGCATTTACAACCATCACAGTATCCCCCCCCCACAGTCATGTGATCAAAATTCACAACCGGTATGTATTTATAATGATTGAAGTGTCTCAGGGTCATGTGACCACCATTTGCCACCTTCCCAGCTAACATCTGACAGGCAAAGTTAATGAGGGAAGTCAGATTCACTTCATGACCATGGGATTCTCTTAACAACTGCCGTGATTCGCTTAACAATTGTGGCAAAAAGATAATAAAATCAGGTGTGACTCACTTAACAATCCCCTTGCTTAGCAACCAGAAGAAATTCTGGTTGCAATTGTGGTTATAAATTGTAGGATTACTTGTAGCAGACATAAGAGCCTATCGTACATGCGCTATAGAAGGCTTACCTCATCCAGTATCTAGAAGGCAGCTAAGGGGCTCTGTTTATTTATATATTTATATAAGGTATGGCATTGTTACATTAGCCAGGAGACTACGTTGCTAATGCAGAGTAGTTATTTTGCTGCTAATTTACTAGCTCTATTGGGGTACACAATTGTGTGCTTCTCAAGGTGCATCACATGAGGGCGAGCTAGCTTCGCACCAGAGACAAAGGTGAGGGGCCCTTCCTGCAGCGTCATCCAAGGTCCTGTCCCTCCACTGGAGCCACCTTGCAAACGGGCGTCCCAACTGGGGAAACTCAGAGCCGGCAGTAATCTGACTGCCTGCATGGAGCACCAATTCATCTCCCCATCAAAGTAGTACCTATTTATCTACTCGCACAGAACATGCTTTTGAACTGCTTGGTGGGCAGAAGTTGAGGCAAGTGACAGGAGCTCACCCTACCATGCAATGCTAGGGCTTGAATGGCAGGAGCAGAATCCATCTTTGGTGTCATTAGCTACTGAGCCACTGCACCTCCAGGGCCTCTGTTGAGTGAGAGAGATGAGTGAAGTTGCTAATATCTGCCTGCAATGACTTCTGAACAAATATGGGGTAGTCTGATGACTGAGTGAAAGAAGGTCCTTTAAAAATGGACCTTTGAAAAGAATGCCGCCTTTAGGACTATAATCTATTATGAGACTTTGCTGTAAAAAAAAAAAAAACCCAGAAAGGTAAATGAGACGGTGGAAAGTATTTCCTTAGGAGCAGAATATTCTGTCCTATGGCCCTTCCTGCTCAGCTTTACTTTAACTCCATCTGCTAAAAATAAAGCAAATGCACTGGAGAGAATATCACATCTCCCCAGCAACTGAGATGTTTGCGATTCCTTCCGAGTGACTCCTTACACATGACATCACTAGTTTTTACAGAGTAAGAAGCCCTGGTGGATTTGGGCAGGGTCTGGGAGTCAGGTCTTCTGAGTTTTTTCTTTGTTTGGACCCTGGCTTTGTTTGACCTCACCCGCTCTTCAAGCCGGCGATAATAAGAACGACGTCTCCCATTGGGTTGTAGAGTCTTGCTAATGAAGGCTGGGTAGCACTTCAGTGTCCTCTGGAGAACAGGGTTGGGGGGAGGGAGTGAGAGGCAGGAGCAAGGAATTAGCCCCCCCCCCTCATTTATAGTATTCACATTTGCATAAGCATTTCTACGTCTATGTGCAAGTAGGCTTTCTGGTACAAGCTTGTGGTGCGGCTTGGGTTTATTGCGCCACATCGGTCCAATCTGTACATTTAATTTTGATTAGACTTTCCTTGTATAGGTGCATTTACACACCTGTGGTCCAGACTGTGCAAAAGAAAGAGTCACACTGAAATTTTGAAATGAACTGCACATTACAGAAGGACTCTGCCACCTTCCATCTCCATCCCAGTTCTGTACTGTTTTTTATTGCATGTGGCGCCTTCAGGAAAATTGCCACTAGTGGGGAGAGATGATTTCTGACTGGAAAATGGTTTTTTAAAAAGGCATTAATTGGCGAGATGCCACTCCCTAAGGTCTTCTAGGCCAGTGGATCTCAAACACATTGGTCTCAGGAACCCTTTACGTTCTTAAAAATGAGGAAGAACTCCAAAAAGATTTATCTAGATTGTGTCTATTGGGATCTATTGCGTTAGAAATTTAAATGGGAAAAGTTAAAGTATTTATTTGACTTCACAGAGGTCCCTGAAAGGGTCTTGCTTCAGAAACAGCCATTTTTGTTGGAGGTGTAGATTGTGTTCTTATTGTAGGGAATTCTTGCATTGCCCTGCCTCATCCCTCCTGGCATTTTGTCTGATTAAGAAAAGGAGCCCAATGCAGAACTGTGGGTTTGTCAGTATTAGATGCAACAGGAGGCTTGCTTTTTTAAAATAAATATGAACATTTCTCCTACTATTGTATATTTTGTCATAGACCTTTTGCCAATAAGTCTTTGTATCTAGTAATATATATGCTTGCTTGCATGGATACAAGTGTGCACACGTGGAGGTGTTCTATATATGCACTCTGTGTTCCTATTTGCAGGTGCCTCTTGGATATATTGCATCCCTGTGATGTGACAGTATATTCTTCTCGACACAGACCTCTCTCACTCAGCGCTTCTGGCACAATGAAGAAAGAGGCTATTATGTTTATTAAATTGTACTGAAGCCACATTAAAGCAACTGGCTGCTAGGAAACCTGGTTATTTATAAAATGTACATCTGGAATCACAGCTTCCTCTGTTGGGCTTTAGCTTCTAAGAATATGGAGAGGAATCAGTATTGCCAGACACAATCCAATCTGGTTTTAATTTGATATTCACTTAAAAAGAACATGCCCGGCTGATTTCTTTTGATGTCAGGGGCCAAGAAAATAAATTAATCTTTCCAGCCTGTCCAAAATCTTTCCTCTCATCCAATAGCATCTTAACTACACTGTTTATGCACCAGCTTATTATAATACATATAACATGCAGTATAAATATATTCTGTAATAATGGAGCCTTTTAAAAGTCCATTTCTTTTTCTCCTTCTGGTTTTGCTCACACAGCTGTGCTTGACCAGATCAATTCCAAGTTTAGCCGTTGCATTTGCACAATATGCTAAGTTTTTATTAGTTTTAATTTTGTGCTATTTTGGGAGCTGGTTTGGTGAGCTGTGTGAACCCTGCTCTTTTAGTCAGTTGATGGTTCAATGTACTGGGCAAATCCAGAATATGAATTAATTCAGTAACATAGTTAATGACATTGTACACTGTCCCAAAGATGCCTTTTTTCAATGAGGCAACTGGACTTTCTTGTTTTACCTGAAGACGTTCTGCTTCTCATCCAAGAAGCTTCTTCAGAGCTGAAGAAGCTTCTTGGATGAGAAGTGAAGCGTCTTCAAGCAAACAAGAAAGTCCAGTTGCCTCGTGAAAAGGAAGCACCTTTGGGACAACCATGACCTGGATGACTGAGAATCTCCATAGACATTGCACACTTTCCAGAGTAGACCAAAGATAGTAATTTGAGGCAAGTAGCAAAGGGTATTTCTCAGGAGGCAAAGACGTGTCAACATTCCCTGACCATCCTGTTGCACCAAGGGGTAGTTTGGTTATTCCCAAGCTATGCAGGCTCACAATTATTGAAAAGGAAAAGGGCATTCTCCCTAGCCTGCTGAATTGGATATCAGAACCAGGAAGAAAACAAGGTAATATTTCTAACTTAGCTTTCACCTAACAGTAATGAAAGAGACCATATAATCTCTGATGTTCTATAGCAGGGGTCTTCAAACTTGGCCCTTTTATGACTTGTGGATTCAACGCCCAGAATTCCTCAGCCAGGCACACGTGCCTGGCTGAGGAATTCTGGGAGTTGAAGTCCACAAGTCATAAAAGGACCAAGTTTGAAGACCCCTGTTCTACAGAAAGATGCTGGTTGATACTTTGATGTTTGCTTTGGCCCAGATGTAGGGAACTTTTGGTTCATGAACTACAACTCCCTGCAGCTTCAGCCTGTGTAGCCAATGAAGAAGGGTGTTGGGAATTGTAGCAAATATTAGCAGACCCAAAGCGTCTCCATTCTTGAACTGCTGAAGTCTCCCTTAGTCCTCAGTATTATAAGGATTACAGAAAACCTCTCGTTCCATATACTATAGATCTTCTTATGTATTAAGCTCCCTGAACACTCTGGATTCCCCACTCTAACTCCACTGTATTGATGGTCTTTATGGAAACGACCCATTCCCTCTTTGAATGGATTTTCTCTTCTGCAGGACTTCTTTTGTAAGTATTTTCAGAGAGCGTATTAAAATAGCGTATAAAAATAGTGGTAACAATTTGCTCTTGATTTAGATTTTGGGCAGCTAGTTACAATAATTGAAATTAACGATGGATTAAGAATTAGTTAAATTTTAATGTGCTACTATGTGCACAGGGGTGGGGAGGTTAAGTCACCAGTTTGTTAAGAACTGTTGGTTTGGTTTATGTAGGAAGAATAAACAAATAAAGGAATTAAAACAGGTCTTGCTTGAACAGGATTCATAATAATTGAACGTAAAGTCTGCATTGATCAAGATCCTTCTTCATATTATTTAGGGTCTTTTTATTTCCTCTTCCATGTGAATAATACAATCAGAAGACATGTAAATAGAGAAGGAAACTGGCTTGTGTTTTCAGGCAGTTTTAAGAAGAAGAAAAAACTACCAGCACATCTGAAAGTAAAAACTCAGATAAATGCATAATAATATACCATAAAGCACTTCATTGGTAAACATTGTCATCGGTGCTACATAATTATATATGCCTCCCTCAAGAAGGAGAGACAGGATGTTCAAAGAAATGGGAACCTGAGCCTCACCTGCTAAAAACATCCCATATAAACACATATGTAGATGTCCCAACTTTAGCAGTTACCTAACTCTTGGGGGGTACTGAAGAGAGGTGTTCAGTCAGATGAAGAAGCTTATTAAAGGAAAGGAATGAACATTAGGTGACAGTTCAGATCCTGAGAAATGGAAGCTGAAAATGAGTTCTTGCTACAGGATCAGAAGAACATGGGTTTGGGGACAATGAGCAACAGGGACCTTTGTGACTGGTCTAGCATCCCCCACTTTTTCCAATAATTCAGAGCAACTCCAGAACAGACAGAGACCAAAATGCAAAAGAAAAACACAAAAAAAAAACCCCAAAACAGAGGGGGATGTGTGGAACTACTACCTGGACAAAGCTATGCCCACTTAGTATATTCTGCTGCTCAACAGTGAGATGGTGACATATACATTTAATAAACAAATATTCCCAAGCGCGTGTTTAATTTCATAGATTTTATTCATAGTTCATTAAAGCAGAAAAGGAAAAGCTTTACTTTCAGCAGCAGGTATTGCTGTGACTTTCAAGATGGCTTATAGACAATGTGCCAAATTCTGCTGTTAAAAGGTTCAGGATGTTTATCTCTGTATGTCAGAGGGTAGCCAAGGCTACTTCCCTGGTGGTGGGTGCTTTGGCATCCCTTAGACAAAGAGATATATTTGTACCTTTGAGTCAGTGTTGACTTTTGGCAACTGACTGGACTACTCCCTGTAATTTTCTTGGCAATATTTCAGAACTGTTGTGCCATTGCCTACTTCCTAGGTTGGGAGAGAGAGAGAGAGACTGGACCAAAGTCACCCAGCTGGCTTTGTACCTAAAACAGGTACAAATTAGAATTCATGATCTCTCTGTTTCTAGCTGGGTGCCTTAACCAGTACTATACAACAAACTGACTCTCATTGACCAAGAGATGAATTGATGGTATCAAAGCTGGAAACTGATGTACGGAATCTCTAATTGCTATGCTGCATAGGTGTCTATGGTGGGTTCACCACAGTGCCAAGTAAGTGCTATAAATCCAGATTCCCAACACCATTGAAAGTTTTATCTCAAGCCAGATCATCTAGCTCTCTTGAATTTACAGCTGCATTCCAGCTCTGATTCAATCTAACCTAAGTTACATCACCACCACCACCATATAAATATGCAGTTTATAAAGGAAGTATAAACAATGATGGCTTCAGGAGTAGGCAAATCAAATAATTGCCCGGGGCCACATTTTTGAATCCTCCAGTTTTGCCATAATTTCAGTAAATAAAAAAGGAAACCTACATAAAAATAGGAAGAAGTCTTCAACATTAATGATATGATTACCAGAATTAGATGGTTTAACTAACTGCAACTCATAAACAAAGAATAAGAATTACAGTAACAGACTTCCATAATTAGACCAAAAGTTGAAAATCTTAAAGTAAAATCAGATTTATCATCTTGATTGACTGGTTTAAAAAGTCAGTCTTCCATTAGGAGTCCAAATAATAATTTGTCACCCAGAATCCCAAAACTCTTAAGACCGTCACTGCCAACAAATGCCAATTTTGGCTAAATAGGAATCCCACATCTGAAATTTGTCCAGGCCCATTTAAATGTAATTAGGAATTTGGGACAACTGTGATAGAAGACACGTGTTTTATTACAAAGCTACAGCCCTTCCCTTCTGGCTGCACCCACATTGTGTCAATTCTCTTATATAAACCCATCTGTCCATCTTCCTGTACTGCCTACAGCTCCTTTGAAATGCCTGCAGCTTATAAAATGGTAGTGCCATCTTATTAAAAGGTGAGGAATAGCGCCCATTCTCTCAGTCAATCAACATACAGGCTGAAGCTAGCCTGGTCAATCCTAAAAACTAATAACCTCTTAGAGAAATCAGAAATAGTAGAGAGGATGCATTTGTCTGTCTTTTATTTGTGAAGAGTGGTAGATGGCATTTGCGATATATGTGGACCCATAAAACGGCCTTAAGTAGATCTTTTTTTCTAGTTACTGGCTATAATAATATATGAAGTGTACAGATACATTTGTATAAATACGAACTTCTGAGTGTAGGAAATTCTGATACACATACGTACCAACAGAGGTCTCTTGCAATTTTAAAATATAGCTTATTGAAACATTTGTGAATATCACCATACTTAGTATCCAATTACGTTTAGTCAGAAAGGAAGTTGGCATAATGAAGAATAGTGCAAGTCAATTAAAACAGATAGGAAGGAAGGAAGGAAGGAAGGAAGGAAGGAAGGAAGGAAGGAAGGAAGGAAGGAAGGAAGGAAGGAAGGAAGGAAGGAAGGAAGGAAGGAAGGAAGGAAGGAGATGGCTGTTGGGTGACAAGATTTTGAGAAGTCTAAAAATTCAGACAGATTATCCCTGATTCTTGCATTAATATGATATAATTTGTGACTTAGACATAAAGAAAAAAAATCTATCACAAGTGAGGTGTCAGTTAGGGATTAAAATGGATTATGAAAACTCTGTGTCAATCTTGCTTCCTTGGCCATGTGCCGGTTTCGAGGGCTGGACACAGATTTACATTTATTGCAGATCACATTCTGAAACTTTCCACCAGTCTGTCCCAAAAGTGCTTTTCAAAATGCAATTGGACTTTCTTGGGGTTTTTGTTTTTCCCTTGAAAATATTTCGCTTCTCATCTAAGAAGCTTCCTCAGTTCTTCTTGGATGAGATGCTAAACATTTTCAAGAAGAAGAAAAAAATACCATGGAAGTCCAGCTCCATTTTGAAAAGCACTTTTGGGGCAACTATGACCTGGATGATTGAGAATCTCCATAGACATTAGACCAGCCTCTTTCTATATGCCCAGGAAAGAGGGGAGTTGGCCAGGCTGCTGTCTTGCATTTCCATCCACTGCTTCTCTGTTTTCACTTCCTCCTTTTCCCCCCTTTCCAGCCTTATTCAGCCTCTGGCTTATCTCTTATCTCCACTTTGGATTAGGCATCCATGATGCTCTGGGACTTTATAGCATAGGGCTTCACAAATTGTAGTCTCTCTCTCTCTCTCTCTCTCTCTCTCTCTCTCTCTCTCTCTCTCTCTCCCTCTCCCTCCCTCCCTCCCCCTCCCTCTCTCTCTTCCCCCCCTCTTTGTCATGCCCCCCTTTTAATTTCTGGAAGACAGAGAGCTGGGTGAGTCTTTATCAAACAGACTGCAATTTGGCTCCCTGGATGAAAGACTGACCTCGGTTTAACATCAGTTTACAGCCATTGGATGATGCATCCAAACCAATGGTTAGGGCAACCTAGCTGAAAGAAATTACACAGGGATTAGGTTTGGCATAACTCTCTGAGGGTCCCATTTGGGATTACTGTCATGGGAAAATGGGTCATCCGGAGGCTGATGGGTAGATTCCCTGCCCTGCTGGCTTCATTGTTTGTAGTTTGCTTTCTGTTATTGTCCTAAAGCCAGGAGGGGGATGTCCCAAGAAATAGCACAGTGCCATGTTAAGCCCCAAATGATGAATGGATGGAATTACTCTGATAATAGCCCTTTAAATGAAGGTGCCAGTTGGAGATGATGTATTTCTGTGTAGAGATGATGGATGCAGGCAGATTCTATTCCTTGTTGCCAGAGGCAGTTTATGCTTGGAAACAAGTTAACAGTGGAACTGGGAGAGGGCGAGCAATACAGAGGAGATTAGAAGCATGATGGGAGATGGACCTCCTAGGATCTCTTAGGTCTGGACTTGCTACCATCTGGAGGCATCTAGAATCCAGAATTTCCAAGCAAAGAATATGTAGTACTCTGTAATATGAGGCATTATAGGGTCAGAAAGGGCCATCTGAAGGTTCAAGAGTGACATGGCTTATAAGGTCATCCTAGCTAGCTGTAGAAGTTAAGCAGCATCTACATAGCAATAGCATTTATATGCCGCTCCACAGTGCTTTACAGCCCTCTCTAAGCAGTTTACAGAGTCAGCCTATTGCCCCCAACAATCTGGGTCCTCATTTTACTGACCTCGGAAGGATGGAAGGCTGAGTCAACCTTCAGCCGGTCAGGATTGAACAGCTGACAGTCGGCAGAATTAGCCTGCAATACTCCATTCTAATCACTGCACCACCACGGCTCATCTACAACACAAAACTAACTTCACCAACCACTTATTTATGTTATTACAAGCTTCAGGTTGCATCGTGATTTTGTAGGTGATTAGTAAAATGGTATGGGCATCCTTGCAGGATGAATGAATGTATATTCATTCACAGGATTCAACCAGACTCTTAAGACTGCAAGGAATCAAGCCCGCAAAAGCAGCCAGGAAGTTATATGGCAATAGACACAGATAAGCAGAAATAAAAGCTTGAAGTTTATATATTGTAAGTGGCATTGGAGAATGTTTGGCCGCTCTTGATCATCTAATTTTGAGCGTCTTTCTTGCCACTAAGGGTTTGGGTGAAGACTAGAAACACAATATTAAAAATGATTACATTTTTGTAACTTTTTAAAATTAATTAAAAGATTTAAAAGGACAATTTACAACTTTCTGCATTTCCATTACAGCTGTACCTTAACTTTCTATGGACTAGTTTTGTTTAAATTGCATTTTTAATCTTGTATTCCCTATCCATTTTACCCCTGTGTACAAATGGGTGGAAGAAAAGTCTTCTTTTGGGTCTATTTTTTGGCCTTTCTGCTGACCGATGAACCTAACAAAACTGGTAAAGCTGGCACCACAAACAGAGAAAGGAAGGCAATAATAATACTTAGTCAATGCCTCTGAAGATATATCAGGATATAGTCTATTTTTTAATTAGGCTCCAGGATCACTGAATTAACAGAGTAATGGAGTTGGGAGGGACCTTGGAGGTCTTCTAGTCTAACCCACTGCTCAGGCAGGAAACCCTATACCATTTCAGACAAATGGTTGTCCGATCTCTTCTTAAAAACCTCCAGTGATGGAGCACCCACAACTTGTGGAGGCAAGGTGTTCCACCAGTTAATTGTTTTCACTGTCAGGAAATTTCTCCTCAGTTCTAGGTTGTTTCTCTCCTTGATTAGTTTCCATCCATTGCTTCTTGTCTTTGCCTTCTAGTGCTTTAAAGAATAGGTTGACACTCCCCCCCTCTTTTTGTTATAGCACTCAAATATTGAAACACTGCTATAATGTCACCCTACTCCTTCTTTTCATAGACTAGACATACCCAATTCCTGAAACTGTTCTTCATATATTTTAGCCTCCAGTCTCCTAATCATCTTTCTTGGTCTTCTCTGCACTCTTTCCAGAGTCTCAACATCTTTTTTATATTGTGGTGACCAAAACTGGATGCAGTATTCCAAGTGCATTACCTTACCTTACCTTACCTTACCTTATCATACCTTACCTTACCTTACCAAGGCATTATAAAGTGGTACTAATACTGCAGGTGATCTTGATTCTATCCCTCTGTTAATACAGCCTAGGACTGCATTGGCTTTTTTGGTGGCTGCAGCACACTGCTGGCTCATATTTAAGTGATTGTCTACTACAGGGGTGTGAAACTCCCAGCCCATGGGCCGGATGTGTCACGTGGAAGCCGCGGCCACCCCATTGCCGGCAATGGCAAAACAGTCCCGATACGTTGCACGACATCACACGACGTCGCGAGTTTGACATGTCTGGTCTACTAGCACTCCTAGATCCCTCTCGCAGTTACTGCTATTGAGACAGGTTCCATCTATTCTATACCTATACATTTGGTTTTCCTTTGATAAGAGTGAAACCTTACTTTTCTCTACATTGAATTTCATTTTGTTATATAGGGCCCAATGTTCAAGTCTGTCAAGATCCTTCTGTATCTTAAGGCTATCTTTTGGCCTGTTGGCTATTCCTGCCGACTTGGTGTCATCTGCAAATTTGATGAGTTCCCCTTATATTTCCTCATCCAAATCATATATGAAGGTATTGAAGAGTACTGGGGCTAAGGCAGAATCTTGGGGTACCCCACTGCTTACTTCCCTCCACATAGATGTAGTTCCATTAAGGACTACATGTTAAGTGCAGTTTATTAGTCAGTTATACATCCATCTGGTGGTGATGCTGTCTATCCCATATTTTTCTAACTTACCAAGAAGTAGGTTGTGGTCTATTTTGTGAGATGCCTGACTGAAATCCAAGTATACTATGTCCACAGCATTTTGCTGGTCCACTAATTTAGTCACTTTGTCAAAGAATAAAATAAGATCTGTTTGGCATGATCTATTTTTGACAAACGCATGTCGACTTCTGGTTATAATTTGCTTGCTTCTAGGTGTTTGCAGATCCATTGCTTGATTATCTTTTCCAGGATCTTCCAGATATGGATGTTAGGCTGATTGATGTAATCCATCTGGTCCTGGTGATTTGAACTCATCTAGGTGGACAGGTGTAATGTGTGGACCCATCCAAGTAGATTGCAGGTTTGAATTTACCAGTCTGGATCCAATGTGAACTAACTTTCTCTGTCTCTCTCTGCTGAGCTCTTTCTCTCTCTGTTGAACTTCCTCTCTCTGTGGACCCCCTCCCTCCCTCCCTCCCTCCCTCCCTCCCTCTCTCTCTCTCTCTCTCTCTCTCTCTCTCTCTCTCTCATATTCTCTCTCTCTTTCTCTTATACACACACACGCACACATGCATGCACACAGAGACACACATACACACATAGAGATACACACATCCTTTCCCCAATGGCAGCCATATGTGAACTGGAATACAGAAGGGGGCTGAGACTCATTCAGTTGCTGCAAAAAGAGAAGGCTATTGAGAATATGAAAGCCGACAGGTGAATTCAGGGTGCTAGGCTAGGCAGCCAACCCTAAACAATTCATATGAGGACATGGGGAAGAGTTACCAAGGCTGCAATCCACAACGGCAGACACAGGAGACCTAAGTGATCACTCTGATCCTCTGAATTGCTCAAAGAGCAGTGCATCCGGACCCATCCGAAAGGGACACTGAGTTTCCATTAAGCCTCAGCATGGCTGCACACTTTATGTATTTTTTTTTATTTCTAGTTTTGGGTTTGTTTGTTTGTTTAATGTACTGCTTCCTGTTATGCTCCTTCTCCTCCTTCTCAAAGAAAGGGGAGGAAAGGAGGGAGGCAGAGAGAGATTTACTGAAGAGGAAGGCAATTTGATGCAGTATCTTAGCCTCTGCCTGCCACGTTGCCAGGATTGGAATAAAGAATCCATTAAAATAACAAAGCGCAAAGCAAAAAGGGGAGAGAGAGAGGGAAAGAAAAATAGACCTATGTGCAGAACAAACAACGGCCAATTTGGATTCTAGATAGCAACAGGCAGGAAGGCAGGAAGGCTTGGGGTACATCAAGACAGCGATGTGATGGGGGGGAGGGTGCAATAGGGATGGGAGAAATAAGCTAAAGGAGCCATTTCTTTCTGGCTATTATGACCATCAGCCCTGGCTTCAAATTTAGAGGTTGCAGGTTACAATTCCTCTAGTAAAAAAAAGCAGTATCTTTGATCTATCGTATTTATATGCATGGATGGATGGATGGATGGATGGATGGATGGATGGATGGACAGACGGATGGACGGATAGGACCAGGTTGTCTGCAGTACTGGATCTCCCTACCAGATTACATAGGATGGACATGTTTCTAGTCTCTTCCCTTAAACAATACCATCTGATGGGATCTAGGAAGCATGCCTTTTCATCGCAGCCCCCGCCCCTATGAAACACCCTTCCCTTTGAAATTCAGTAGGTGTCTATCCTCCTAGCCTTCCAAAAATAAACCACTTAAAACCTGAATTTTCCCCGAAGTGTTGGGAATAAGGTGAGGGGGATTTAATGATGGACTGCATGTAGAAGCTTAACTTTGGTGCCAGGTTTTTAATAGATGTATGAATTATTTTTTTAATATTTTATTATTGGTGTTGTTTTAATTGCTGATTGAGAGCTGCGTAGAGTTCAGTATAAGATGGACAGCTATATAAATATTTTAAATAAATAAATACCTGGGCTACTTCATCTGAGTAAGGCGGAGTTTTAAAAAGACAGGCTCTTTGGCATATGTATAATTCTCTTCCTTCTTCCCCGTTTTTTTCCCCCCCTCCAGCTTTCCCAAGCAAAACTCTTGAAACAGAGAGCAGGTTAAAAAAGGAAGCCAGAGGCTCAAAAATTAAAAGAACGAAACAGGTGCTAAATGTTTCTTGCACCTTCATCAAAGATCTACTGTAGCTGAATTGAAAGAGCGCTAGGACAGAAAGATTCTCAGATCTGACTTTGGGAATCATCAGGAGCAGACATTCCATTATTTGGGAAATGTATCATCAAGATCTGTCTACATCCTTGAAATAAGGGTTTGGAATGTATGATTCAGAGATCCGTTGACTACATCAAATTCATACCTGAACAAATTCATTCTAAAGTAACATCTGCTGTGTAAGTTTGATGTCAGCATCCACTTTCATAAATAGACCAGTCTGGTCTAACAGTTAAAGAGCTGGCCTAGAAACCAGGAGACTGTGAGTTCTAATCCAGTTTTAGGCACGAAAGCTGACTGGGTGACCTTGGGCTAGTCATTCTCTCTTGGTCCAACCTACCTCAGAAGGTTGTTATTGTAGGTAAAATAACAGGAGGAAAGAGTTTTAGGTATGTTCGTCACTTTGAATTATTTATAAAAATAATAAAGGTGCGATATGGTTCTCACACTTATGACCGTCGCAGCCTCCCCACGATCACGGGATCTAAATTCTGAAATCTAAAAGCCCTCCAAAAATTCTTTGGTTCTCAAGAACACGATAAAAGACGGGACAGCCGCATCTGTGGTGTGTGGACATCTTGTAATGAAGTAAGCGCAGCATCGTCATGTTATACCTATGAGAATTTCGTTTGATATTTGCTTTCCGTTTGAAACAAAATTTAAAAGCATATTGTCTTACCTCAGATTAAATGAGGACTGGTAAGGGGAGAAAATGTTAGCTCCAGCTTTAGGACAGACAGGCTAGAGATACCAGTGTCCGCAACAAACCATAGTCACATTATCATGGTGAAATGTGCACGATGGCATCATTAAATAAATAGCAAGGTGACGTATTTGCAATTAATGATAGATGCAAGTGGATCTGGTTGATGGTATCATCGCAAGCATGTTGTCCTTTGCCCCTTCCCATGACCCATGCTAATTAAAGTTGAAATTCTGCAGTAGTACGCCCTGATTAAGTCTCTTTAAAGTCAGTGAGATTTCAACAGTGCACTTAACTGTGTACAATAGCTTTTTTTTTTTATTATGTGACATCAAGTCAGTGTCAACTCGGCAGCCACAAAGATAGACCCTCTCTAGGATGAGAACAAGTACTAATCTTTCTTAATGTTGTCTTTAATCATGTTCGTTCTGAAGAAGTCAAAACTAAATGACTACCCTTGGACAAACTAATCAAACAAATGATGGTAGAAAATTGAAGAGTCTGAATAGGCAAATATTGAATATTTAAGCAGATCATAGAAATGACTACGCTGCTAAAGCAGTGGCTAATATCAAACAAATCACTCAACTTTATAATGAATCATAAATTAATTAAACAAATGTCACTGATGAATATACTTCCTGAGTTAATGAATGAAAAATATTAAACTTTATGAATTACTAAGACTGGACTGAACAGAGGTTAGTGGGGGGGGGGGGGAAATCACTACCAATGTAATATGCAGCATTGCTGAGATGCTGGACCTAGGGACAGTTCTCACTGCTGATTGCTCTCCTAGTGATTTGGTTTGTTTTATTCTGCTTTAGTATGAGATTCCTCAACACCCCCAGTCCCAAGGCTCTAGGCAACATGCAAAATAAAGTCAGAGTGCAGTACATCATCATCATAATGCTAAAAACAATAATCACGTTATAATTTGAACTTTAAAAAAAGTGCCATCTCCAGATTAGTGTTAGATATCCTCCATCTCCATCACCTTCACCCTGGAGAAAGAAAGAAAGAAAGAAAGAAAGAAAGAAAGAAAGAAAGAAAGAAAGAAAGAAAGAAAGAAAGAAAGAAAGAAAGAAAGAAAGAA